>NC_056747.1:369555218-369790273 GCF_019279795.1 Protopterus annectens | reverse complement strand
TATACAATTATCAGCCATGGGATAGGCAAGACCAATCAGAAAATGTTAATTCAAGTGCCAAAATGGAATTTGCTAAGCTTAAAATGTCCAAGTGAGCCTATGTTGTGGTAGCAAATAGTTATAAAAAATAGCCCTTTTTAGATCACCCCCCCCCCCGGTCTTCAACAGCTTCCGGCACCTATGTCACTGGCAGACCACTGAGGTTGAAGTCAGAAAATAATGACAGACAGTTGAGTTTCACACTTCATACCCTTCAGAAAATTCATGCTAATGCAAAACCTGCATTTCTATCAACTTTCTAAGTTTGTGAGCGCAGCACTTAAAAGTGTCCCTATTTTGTGCTTATACCCCCACTATTTTTGGCTTTGTCCAGATTTCTTAGACTTGCACAGACCTCATTGCTGCTGCCAGGGATCACTCTCACTCTTCACTCTCTCCCCCCGTGACACACACACACAGTCTCTTTTGCATTCATGCACACATTTACTCGCACATCGCTCTCACTCTTATCCGATCTCTCACAAAGTCATAAGTCACTTCCTCATTCATACCTGCATTCACTCACACATCACACTCTTACTCTCCCAATCACACCATACCTCTCAATCTCTTAAAAAATCTGGACAAAGCCTAAAATGATGGGGGGACAAACAGGGACAGATTTTAAATACTGCTCTTACAAAAACTTAGAAAGTTGATAGAATAATAGGTTTTGCATTAGCATGAATTCTCTGAAGGATTTGGAGTCTTAAACTCAAATGTTTGTCATTATTTAATGACTTCAATCCTCAACTATTTGCCAGAAAAGTACAGATTTTAGGATGAACACATCAACAATATGTGGCAAAAATCTGGGCATTCTGTGAAAATCTGTACAGTTGAGAGGTGTGAATCACACACACACACTTCCTAATTCATACCTGCATTCACTCACACATCGCTCTCTCTCTCCCCCAATCAAACACACACACACAGTCACTTCCTCATTCATACCTGCATTCACTCACACATCGCTCTCTCACGATCAAACACACACACACAGTCACTTCCTCATTCATACCAGCATTCACTCACACATCGCTCTCACTGTCTGTTTTACCCACATGCCACACACCCACTTACACATTCATTCATACATCGCTCTCACTCTCCCAATCTCGCACCCACATGCCACATACCCACTTAAGCATTCATACATTGCTCTCCTGATCTCACACCCACATGCCACACACCCACTACGCATTCATTCATACATCCCTCTCACTCTTCCGATCTCAAACACACACACAGCCACTTCCTCATTCATACCTGCATTCATTCACACACACACAGCCACTTCCTCATTCATACCTGCATTCACTCACACATCGCTCTCACACACACAACACACACAGCCACTTCATTCATTCCTGCATTCACTCGCACATTGCTCTCACTCTCCCGATCTCAGACATACACACACACACACACACACACACACACACACACACACACACACACACACACACACACACACACACACACGCAGACTCTTCTTCATTCATTCCTACATTCACTCTCACTTGCCACGAACTAATAAGCTTAACTGCAAAATAAACCATGAACTGTTCGCGGTTTATTTTGCAGCTAAGCTTATTAGTTTGCAGCGCCCTTGTGAGGAAGCTGCAGTTCCCCAGGGCACTGCGGCACACACTTTGGGAACCTCTGGGTTAGGAAAAGAAAGGTCTTCTGTAGAAGCTGATGTCATACCAAAGGTAGCAAATGCAGAACAGTCTGTACTGCTGGTGTTGATACTAACATTGATGTTATACTCTAGAGTGAGGGCATTAGATCCAAACCCACTGTATGCTGATACTAAGTGAATCAGTGCTGAGACTAACCCTAACATTTCAACCTCCAACAATGGGACTAGCATAGCCAACTGACCCCAGGACAACTGACAATGACACCCTCAACCTCAAAGGTTAGAAAGTCAACCCAATAAACATCAGCAACAACTAAGATGGTGCCCAGACAGACACCAACAGTCGGACTCCTCGCCAAAAGGGAATCTGGATGCAGATAGCATAATTGTTAAAAAGACACCTTCGAAGGATTCAATTCTAAACACTGTTTTCAACATCAAGACAAAGTACAGTTGTGTACCTACCATAAATGTAGATGTTAGAGTGTATTCACTTTTGTAGTCATTACAATTGGGTTATTCTGCTGGCAGGCTACCCGCAGTCGGCCTGAATTCCAAAGTCTAGGTCCAGCGTCGGTTGCTGTCGCCTCCTCCCTGATGTCAGTGCACCAGGGGCATAAAAGATGCAGCCGACGCCATTTTCTTCAGTTTTTCTTGCCCCAGATGTCAAGTGCCCCTAAAATGGTAGGCTAAATTATGCCAATAAGCATGCATGCACAAAAAACTTTTCCTTCATCTACAAGCAAATACACCACATAGGTTGTATAGAATAGAGAAGTACAGATAAGTCCCAGCAAAGGAAAAGAGGGAAGGTGGGAGGGTAACCTGGACTGCAACAGTGAATACACTAACATCTACATTTATGGTAGGTACACAACTGTACTATGTTTAGTGTTTCACTGTTGCAGTCATTACAATTGGTTTGAATCCCAAAGCTAAGGTTGGGAGGCTGATGCTAAGTAGTCTTAGGAGAGGCTATCAGGCCCTGCAGAACTGCAGTGGCAAATCCTGCCCTGGAGTTAGAGTAGAGAGGTAAATGATAGTGCTTTGTAAAAGTATGCACTCAAGTTGCAGCCTCTAAGAAGTCTTTGGTTGGTACTCCTCTGAGGAAGGCTGCTGAAGTGGCTGCTGCTCTGGTTGAATGTGGCCTAATGCCCTTAGGCACTGAATTTCCATGCTGTGGATAGCAGAAACGAATGCAGTGACCTATCCACTTTGAAATAGTCTGTTTTGAGATAGGCTTTCCTTGTGATCCTGCAGCATATGCCACTAGAAGTTGTTCGGTCTTTCTGAAAGCTTTGGTTCTGTCCAAGTGGAAGCTTAGCTGCCTGTGAATGTCCAAAGAATGCAGAATTCTCTCACCCTTATTCTGTGGGTTTGGATAAAAAGTAGGCAAATGAACTGTTTGGTTAAGGGCCACACTGGACACTACCTTAGTCATAAATGTAGGGTTTGTGCACAGAGAAACCCTGTCAGGATAGAAAACGATAAAAGGCTCCACAGCCATGAGTGCCTGTAACTCTTGAGACTCGTCTAGCAGAGGTTATTGCTAGGAGCAGAGCGGTTTTCCAGGATAGGAATTTAATATCAGCTGCAGAGGCTGGTTCAAACGGAGGGAGCGTGAGTTTTTCCAAGACATAGTTGAGGTCCCATGCAGGTATTGGTGCTCTCCTTGGGGGTCTTATGTTTTTGGCCCCTCTGAGGTACTGCCTTAGTAATGGATGACAAAAAATAGGTGGTTCTGTATTGTAATGAGCTGAAATGGCAGAGGCCTAAATTTTAATTGATGAAAAAGAAAGGCCTTTATCAAGCATCTCAGTTAAGTATTGCAAAATCTCTGAGGAATATTTGGAACAATCGTGTCAAAACCTTGTGCTTGGTTCCAAGCACAGAATCTCTTCCATTTTTCTGCATAAGATTTTCTGGTGCTAGGCCTCCTGGCCTCCAAAATAACATCCATCACTGCTTTAGAGAGAGGTGTGCCTTGACTGGCTACATTATCTGCCATGCTGCCAGGTTTAAGGTCCTGAGTTGGCTGTGCAGTATTTGACTGTCTTGTTGGGTCAATAAGTGAGGAACTTGCGGTAAAGTCCAAGCTGGGCATTGAGACAAGCTCTTTAGGATTGAGTACCAGTGCTGGCGGGGCCAGTCTGGGGTAATCAGTATCATTTTTGGTTTCTCTTATCTGACCTTGAGGAGTACCTTGGGGAGGAGAGGCAGAGGAGGAAAGGCATATACTGTTAGATCTTTCCAGCTGAAAGAGAGAGCATCCACTTTCCATGCTTGCTTCTGATAAGTCCTTGTGCAGAATTTCTGTAGTTGGTAGTTGTGAGGAGAGGCAAATAGGTCTATGTCCGGGCATCCCCAGAGTTCCTTGTTATCATGGTGAAGACTTGTGGATCCAATTTCCACTCGTGGGAATCCATTAGGTTTCTGCTTAGTTCGCCTGCCAGAGTATTTGTCCTTCCTGGCAGGAATTGTGCTTGCAGATGTACTTGATAAGTCAATGCTGTGTCCCACAAGTTCGTGGCTAGCCTGCCGAGGGGGTAGAAATATGTGCCTCCCTGCTTATGTACCACATAACTGTAGTATTGTCCGTCCTTATCAGTAGTTGTCCTGGATGAAGTAGATCCTTGAAGGCTGTCGGGGCATTCTGAACAGCTAGTATCTCTTTTTGATTGATATGTAGATGCATTTGACTTGCGGACCATGTGCCCTGAATACATCTTCTTGCCATATGGGCCCCCCAGGCATAATCTGATGCATCTGTTATCAATATCTGCCTGGCTGTGGGTAAGGTGAATGGCTGTCCCATGTCGTGGTGACAGGCTTTTGCCCACCATCGAAACTCCTGTTGCAGGCAGGGAATGAGGGTAATTATTGTTTCCAGGCTGTGGCAATGTTGAGTCCAAACACTTTTTAGATACCATTGAAGTTTCCTCATATGCTGTCTTGCATATGGAATTAGCAGAATGCAGGATGCCATGAAGCCCAAAGCCTGCATAATTTTTCTTGCAGATAACTGGGTCTTTGTTCCCAACATTTTGAAATAAGTAGTCAGTTGTCTGCGTTTGTCTGGCGTGAGATAAGCCATCTGGGCAGTTGTATTTAAGCTTGCACCCAGGAATATTATCTCTTGAGAGGGTACGAGTTTTGATTTATTTTCGTTTACTGCGTACCCTAGACCTGTTAGTAATCATTTTAATGCCAGATGCCGTAGTAGAATGTCCTTGTTCTCTGCTTGAATAAGGCAGTCGTCCAAGTAAGGATATATTTGCATTCCTCTGTCTGTAAAAAGCAATCACTAGTGCCAGGCATTTTGTGAAGACCCTGGGCGCAGTAGATAAGCCAAAGGGCAGTGCAGAGAATTGGTAATGCATTGAGCCAGCTATAAATCTGAGGTATCTTCTGCATGACTGTCTGATTGGGACATGCAGGTATGCCTCTTTTAGGTCTAAAGTCACAAGCCAAGCCCTCTTGCCCAGCATGGGCAGAAGCTGCTGCAGAGTTAACATTTTGAATTTTGGAATATCCAGGAATGTGTTTAGGATAGACAGGTCCAGTACTGGTCTCCAGGCTTTGTCCTTTCTGGGCACCAAGAATAGCCTTGAGTAGAATCCTAGTCCCTGCTCTTGCTGTGGTACCAACTGAATAGCTCTCATGTCCATGAGGGATGAAACTTGTTTTTGTGCCTCTGCCCATTGACTGCATGGCAGATCTGGCATACCGTTTGACCTTGGCAGGGTGTGAAAGTGGAACCTGTAGCCTTGTGATATATTTAGGACCCATTTGTCCTGGGGGATCTTGTGCCAATTTTGTGAAAAAAGTGCTAGTTTTTCCCCCCAAAGGGGCTGCCAGAAGATAAGTGCTTGGTGCTGGCAGGGGAAAGTTATTGAGACTGTTTCCTGTATGGCTGTGATTTTTCCTCTCCGCTTTTGGAGGTAGAAGCACCCCATTGTTTAGGCCTGTATGAGCCTTGGGGCTGTGATCTGCCTCTGGGGCATCTGTATCTGCCTCTTTGTGGCCTGTCTGACACTGGAAAGGACCAATTCTTTGTAGGCCAGTTCCTGCTAAATCTGGGAGGTTGTACCTGCAAGAAATCCTTGACTGTTTGCATAGATTTAGCTTTGTCCTCCATTTTCTTCAACACCTCTTCTGCTTTAACACCAAACAAAGTATCATGCTGTAATGGAGCATCTAATAGTTTTGCTTTGACATGATCAGGCAGATTCTGTTCTTTTAACCAATCATGCCTCCTAATGACAGAACTTGTAACAGCGGCCCTGCAGGAGGCCACTAGAGAATCAAAACCACATTGCAAGGTATGCTTTCCTACTTGTTCAGCTGCATGCAATAAATCCTGCATTTCTTTGTTTTCTGCACATTCTGAATTTAACATTTTCTGTTTAAGCAGTGACATAAGACATTGCTGATATTTAAGCACATGAAATTGGCAATTTAAAGCTCTTACAGCCAAGGTAGCAGAAGTATAAATCTTTTTCCCCCATCTGTCCAGGGCCCTAGAATCCCTATCAGAGGGGATAGGGTTTTTTGCAGTGGAAGCCTTAACCCCTTTGGGACCCTGAGAGATGGTTTCTGGGTCAGCAGCAGGGTTTTTATAAAGAAATTTATGTGAATCAGGAACCCTGTAGTATCTGTCTGGCTTAACAGGGGCTGGTGGTAGAGAGTCTGGAGATAGACTGGACAATGAAAATACATCATCTACAATATCTAAAACAGGTGGGATAGCAAGGGGCCTGTGCTGAGGTAATAAAAGGAAGTCTCTGAGCCTTTCCTTGGATTTGGAGTAATCTTGGCTCTCCCAGTGGCAATGCTCCCTCATAGTATGCAGAGTCTCCCCAAAAGAATAATCCTCAGGAGGAGAGGCTGAACGGATAGATTCTTCAGCATCAGAATGCTCAGAGAGAGAAATACAATATTCCTGTTCGGAAGAGGAATCAGAGGAAATGGAAACCTTGTCTGAAGATTTGTATTCTATCTCTTGCCTAGGCCTCTTATCAGGAGGGGGAAGGGAATCCCTGATCAAAGTAATTAGGTCTTCGGCCATTTTAAGCATCTGTTTTTTTAGGCATGGTGGCCTGTCCTGAAGAATGCTGTACTTGTTTCTTTGTCTTTAGAACTGCTTTAGTCTTTGCCTTTGAAGGTGAAGTAGGTTTCACATATAACTGTGTAGGCCTGAAAACACCCTCAGAAGCAGATGCCTGCTCAGCGGCTCTGGACCCCATCTGAGGGAATAGTTTCTTAGTGTCCAATACCTTGAGTTTCCAGCGGCCTAGTCGGCTCCATGTGGGAGTCGGAAGCGGCCTGTGGCTCTAAGGCAGCGGGCGTCAGGGCTGTGAAAGTGCCTCACTGAGAACTGGCGACAGGCCTAGCGGGAGCCTCATCGTCGGTTTTGGACCTCGGATGCCTGTCCTTTTCTTTTTCTTTGCGCTTTTTATAAACTCCGGTAATCGGCTGTTCCGACGGCATTATATAATTGAATCTTCTACCAAAGTAATGAAATGCAAAATCGTTCCGATGCTTAATAGTGCGTTGGTTAAATCTAGCACAAAACCGACAACTAGCAACATTGTGATCAGGGCCTAGGCAAGGAATACAGTAAGAGTGAAAATCCTTATGAGGTATTTGCTTCCCACAAGAAATACAATTATTAACTTTTTCTGACATTGGTCTGGAGCAAGAAAAAAATTTCCCCAATGGGGTACTTAGCTTTAATGAAGACTTCGGATCTGAAATTCGAATTCTAAAATCTCAGGAGTCGGCCGACTGGCACTTGCGAAATGCTTTTGCTTTGGGCACAGCACGGCAAGAAAGACTGAAGAAAATGGTGTCAGCTGCATCTTTTATATCCCTGGCTCACTGGCGTCAGGGAGGAGGCGAGGACCTAGACTTTGGAATTCAGGCCGACTGCGGGTAGCCTGCCAGCAGGATAACCCAATTGTAATGACTGCAACAGTGAAACACGATGAACATCAGCAAATGCTGACAAATCTGCTGAAATGACAGTCGTGCCTGTGAGTTCAAGCCTGGCCTCATCAAAGCCAGCACCTGAATAGAGACTTGGTTAGGAAAAACAGAATGTTTCAGTTGAAAAATAAGGCAAATGACTGGAATGGTACAGGGTCAGGGTGGGAGGTGTGGAGACAGCCAAATAGACATTTTTTTGCTAAACCTTTATAAGGCCTACATAATATATTTCAAATGGAGGTATAGGATAACGCTTAAAAGACTTTGCCAATGACTGTCTTGAACTTTTTTTAAACTTCAGATCATCACACCCAATCAGTTCTGACTAATTTCACAAGTTGTTTTTATCAGACCTCAGCAAAGCTTGGAGTCCCAGCCTGCATTCCAGAAGTGTTATACTTGAATCCAGTGCCATCCAGTAAATGCTTTTGATTGCTAAATTGCACTAAGTTATTTTAAGTGACTGACACCATTCCCTGATTTTTACATTTGCATTTTATTTTATTTATTTTTTTTATTAAAATAAATACACTTCATCTTACTGTTACTGCAGTAAGACTGTCTTGAGATTGCCTTCAGTAACGGATTTCCAGCTGCCTGTTTAACTGGTGGTAGCATTTCACTTGTGGGTCTCTTCTACTGTGTTTATACAACAGAAAGACTGTGTTTATTCATCTTGTGGCAGGAGGTGTTTGCCTGGTCTATCAGAGTTGGGAAATACACAAAAGGCCTCAGTGTAGCCATTTTACTGGCGAGAGGGCTCATTAATTAAGCTTTTGTGCCGCTACAAATTTTGCATTTTTGCATGGGTTAGTAGTGCCCTAGTAACTAAAACCTACAAAGCAAATTTTCCCTGTAGAATGGTCCATAAAACTGTGTACTGCAAAGCAGCAGTATACAGCAAATACCCTGCGCACTGACAAGCTTAGAGAAGCTAGTCTGGCATTGTGTGTCAATACCTACAGATGAAGCAGCACTCAGTGCTGCGCAAACATTAAAGTTAGTAGAATTTAGTACTACATAGCATAATCTGCCCCAATAAAGCACTCTTATTAGTCTGCACTAACAAAGCACACTTAATAGCCTTCTAATCCAAATACTCCACTGCCTAGTAGCTCACGAAAGGATTGGACAGTATGGATATGCAATTTCCTAACTTCTCTGTAGCCATCTTGGTGGATAAGAGCATCTGGGAACAATGTAGCAACTGTCTTATGTTTCCCAGCAACCACTTAATCCTTAAAGAAATATTAATAGTATGTGAAAGGTGCACTTATAGAAAGACACTGGAGGCTAAACTAAAAAAAAACATCCTTAAACATAATCCTTCCCAGCTACAACTAGGAGGAATGTACTGGCTGTGCTTGCTAAAGCCAAGAACACAGCCTCAATTGGCCGTGATAACATGATGCCTCCTGGACAGTACAAAAAAAAGTTATGTACTCGCCAAAAGAAATATTAGTATCCTGGTAACAGGAATCCATACCTGGAGTGCAGCATAAGGGACAGTGGGAGGGGGCATGGCCAGGATGCGACTACGGTGGGAGGTGTGGAGATAGGCAAATAAGACTTTTTTGCTAAACCTTTATAAGGCCTACACGATATATTTCAAATGGACGTATAGGATATCGCCTTAAAGACTTTGCCAATGACTGTCTTGAACTTTTTTTAAACTTCAGATCATCACACCCAATCAGTTCTGACTAATTTCATAAGTTGTTTTTATCAGATCTCAGGCAAAGCTTGAAGTCCCAGCCTGCATTCCACTTTTCTCTTGCTCTTCTTCTACATACATTTCTGACAAGAAATTATATTTCTAAACAATTCTAAACAACCTAATTGAGTGAATTTTAATAAATCTTGCAGTGCTTGAGGATTGTATCAAATAATTTTTTTATATATTCCATTATATTCCTGTCAAATTCTTTGTGGGAAATATTCATTACTGTAGCCAGCCTTATAATGAGTCAAACAAAGGTAACTTCACAAGATTTTGTACTTAAAAAAAATTCATTCATTCAGTACTAATATTCAAGAATTATCTCTAAGATAGATAAATTGGGAACCAAAATTGAGGATTTTAAACACAACTGTTCCAAACAAATGGATTAAATCAACAAAGCTCTGCAGAAGACTCAGATAGCAGGTACTGAAGATTCTTTAAATGACATAGAAGGAAGACTGAATGTGGAAATATAATATAGAGTTCCTGTTAAAGCAAAATACTCTTCTAGCCAAAACTGATTACCTCAAAAACAGATCTCGCAAAAATAACATCCTTATATTTGGATTACCTGAAAGAATTAAAGGTAATATGATTAATTTTTTTATTTTCCTGGCACCCTAAAATTTTAGACTTACCAGAGGCACTCTCATTAGGAATAGAGAGAACAGACAGATCCTTAGTTACTCCTGCATCTAAAAACAACACTTCTCCAAGGTCTGTTATTCTTAAATTATTTTTCCTCTCAAGATAAAAAACTTGTTCTTAAGGCTCCCTAGGCTAAATCATCACTCAAAATGGATGCAACATTTGTTTTGTCAATGACTACTCTTCACCAGTAATACCCAAGAGAAAATTATTTCTTCCTCTCATTAGACAATGTAAAATAAATAAATAAATAAATAAAAATACATCTACTGTTTCCTGCCAGATTGAAGATTTTCCTTTCAGACGAAACTAAACTCTTAGAAGATCTAAACCCTGCATTGCCATATCTAAAAACTTATAAAATATTAGAACAAGCAGAAAATATGGATTGGTCCATTATATACTTGAAGCAACAAGTAGAGAAAAATGGATGGAAGGTAAATGAAAACAAATTAAGAGGCAAATGACTGGTTTCTTAATTTATAAAGAAAATAAAGTGCTAAATATTGCTTTTCTCCTTATATGTCTGTTCTTTATCTTTGTTTTTTTTTAAAACAATACTGGAAAAGATCTCATACTCAACAAGAAGTCTGCTGTTACAGGGTAACCTGACATTTTTATGTTATACTAGGTTATTTTATAAACCACCAATACTTTCTTGACATGTTATAACAAAACATTATTAGGTCTTTTTTAGTCTCATTCCTTATTTAAGATAAGTATATAGCCCCTATAACAAAATTTACACCATGGTGTTGCATTCACGGTTGGTTACCATTAAGCTAATGCATGCTGTGTGTTCTGTGTGTCATACGTAGTCGCAGTGAGTTTGATTACATTGGTTTACATATCTAACTCTATAAGTTGTCTTATCCCCATGAATGGGAAATTATTTACTAAAAGGGGGCCTGTGCGTCAGGTGGCATTTCATGTTTTAAGAGCATTAACTGTAAAAAAATGCCTTACAGGGGGATAAGCAGACAAACATTTTATAAACGTAGATGTGGCCCTGCCCGACTATAATTCAGTGTAACATTTGAGGAGTTGTTTTACCATTACTAATAGCATAACCTAAAAGGTGTTTACCTTATTAATGCATGGGCTTTGATAATGTGTAGCTGTTGTGCCTTACCAGATGAACTGTTGTGTGTTTGTCTTTGGGGGAGGGGGATAATTCCATTCTCTGTGGACATATTTCATGTTACAGTTCACTAATGAAGGGGCTGTGATGCTTGGAATAGATTTAAAATAAGTTCTCCTTACAGACTTGTTATACACGTGTTCCTTAGTCTTGATAATGAAATGAAAAACTGTCACAGAATTAGAGAAACATCTGGTTATAAGGTGTATTTGTAAAAAGTAGAAGTAAGTTTTGATATCTTTTTTGAATGAAAAATAAGCATATGAACATACTATTTCTGTTACATAAAGCAGTAAAGTTTGTTACACAAGACAAACGATAAGAAAGCTATGCAAAGCATGTAAACCAAAGATTTGGTGAATGTTATATTTACATAAAGAGCAACACTTCTGAGAGATCTTAATCATTTAAAAAGGAAAACAAAATAATGCTACTTGTACTGCGATACTTTTGAGTAAATTTCTTAAAGACTATAGTTGAATGCCTATATTAAGATGTTTCACAGAAGCATTATATTAACTGTGACTTGAACACATGCAAGACACTGACAAACTTTTTATTAGAAGCTTGATGTTAATGTCATGAGTATGTTGAAGTTATCATATACAAAATAAAGAAACAAACCTTATGTTTCACAGGGATGACATAAGGTGTGTTAATTTATCATACTAAACTGACCACAAACAGCAATATATTACTGTTTAAATGTTTCATGACATTTACTTATCTATTATTACATTTTCACCAACTGAAAATCGACTATTCAGGAAGGAAATTGATCATTGTGTAAGGCACATAATAGGAATCTAACTGCAGTACAGCAGTTTCTCACCTTTTCAATATGACAGTAGATGATTCAAGACTGTATATAGTTATCAGACAATATGAAATTTTATTTATCTCAGTGTTTTAATGAACATATAAAAATGAGAAATGTAAGTTAAACAACAAGTTTGGGATATATAATGCTTCTCTTATTTATTGCACATATATAATGGTTTTAAAGGATACAGACTTGTGTTCACTTTGGTGTTGATGACAATTTTGATTAATTGAAGCAGAGGGGTTTGGGCTTTTTAGAATAGTAGATGGGTGGGTTTGCTTGGATGGTTAGACTATTCAAGCAAGGAGTATTAAGACTCCATGAGAGGTTTGAAGGATTTTAAAATGTTTAGTTACATTAAAAGTTTTTTTGTGGGCATCTACAATAACAATTATGTATGTAATTAAACTTTTAAGTATTAATGTCAGTATGACCATTAATAAGCAGTTCTTTAACAAAGAGGAGATATTATACCAGGTCCATATAGTTAAATTTTAAGAGAGTAGACAAATAACATTTCTTAACTGTATTTCCATAAATGTTAATGGACTGAGTAACGGTTGCAAGAGGGGTAGTCTAAACAAATATTTGAAGTTATTTAACTCTCAATTTTTTTTTTTTTTTTTTACAAGAAACACACCTACTGACAGAAGATAAAGACTTGATACTAAGTATGACTCTACTATCTAGTTACAATATAATAAAAAAAAGATGAGATGCTGTATTATGGAAAAATTCTTTGAATATGCCTAAAGTCATTGACATACATATGGACGATAAAGGTATGTTTTGTTCTGTTAACCTAGTGTATAATATTATTAACTTGTACTGGATTCCTGGAATAGGAATTAAAACCGTTGAACAACTTCTAGAACAAGTAATTCAATTTTAAAAAGGCAGCATCATACTAGCAGGAGATTTTAATTGTATACAGTCACCAGAGGATACCAATACAACAGGTAAATGGAAAATACAGGCATCAGCAAAGACACTGTTAAAGTTCACTGAATTATTTCACCTTAGGACATAAATGATTTCTCAGATACAGAATCACTTTTGTTTACTCATTACTCACAGACATAGAACACAACCAGAACTGATACAGTACATGTCTCCAATGAGTTGACAGGTAAACTAGGCAAAGTTAAAGTGGTATCTTGCCCACTTTCAGCTCACAATGCAATAATTTTTGAGCCATTTTTAAAAATCTAACAATAACATTAAGTACAGGAGGATACCAGCATTTATAACCTACTTAAAGGATTTTAATGGCTTTTTTATTAAAAAAATCTTTCTTTTATAGAGATTAACAATACAGGAGATATTTCAGAAAGCTATCTATGGGATGCACTAAAAGCATATCTTTTTGGTACAGTCACCAACTGGCTATCAATAAAGAAAAAACAATGGGACAAAGAACCGTATGAGATACAAGAAAAACTTGACAAATTAAAAAGTACAGTTTTGTACCTACCATAAATGTAGATGTCCGATAGGTATGCATCTGCAGTCATAACATATGGGTTTGTCCTGCCTCAGGCAGCCCTTCGGTCGGCCGGATTCCAAAGTCTGGGTCTGGCCTCGGCTGATGTCGCACTTTCCCCGACGTCAGAGCGTCTGGGGTATAAAAGCATCAGCCGACGCCATTTTCCTCAGTTTTTCTTGCCCCAGATGCCAGGTGCCCTCTAGGAATGCTAAATTTGGATAAATGCTGAAAAGTTCCAAACATTTGCAAAATTATATACATGTATAAACAAATACACCATAATAGATTCCCCCAGCTAGCTAAAAGAGGGGTAAGTACCCTAGGAATACCACAGAGGGGTAGGAGGGAGGGTAATCCTGACTGCAGATGCATACCTATCGGACATCTACATTTATGGTAGGTACAAAACTGTACTATGTCCTTCAAGGATGCATCTGCAGTCATAACATATGGGTAGAATACCATAGCCAATCCTGGGGAGGAGGTACTAAGAAAAGGATGGTGTAGTTAAGATCCCCTGCAGGACTGCAGTAGCAAAACCTGCTCTGGATCTGGAGTATAAAGGTAGATTGTAATGCTTGGCAAATGTATGCACGGAGCTCCAAGTAGCAGCTTCTAAAATGTCCTTGGTAGCCACCCCTCGTAGGAAGGCTATAGTGGTGGCTGTGGCCCTTGTGGAATGAGGCCTGATGTTTTCAGGAACTGTCTTTCCATGAAAGGAGTAGCAAAATCGAATGCAATTTCCTATCCATTTTTAAATCGTCTGTTTGGAAATTGCTCTTCCTTGCACCCCAGTAGCATATGCTACAAAAAGTTGGTCAGTTTTTCTGCTAGTTTTTGTTCTGTCCAAGTAGTAGCGTAGTTGTCTGTGTATATCCAGGTGTGCAAAAGTTTTTCCCCTCTATTCTGTGGATTAGGGAAGAACGTAGGCAAGTGAATAGCTTGGTTCAAGGATACCCTAGATACCACCTTTGGCATAAAAGTAGGATTGGTTCTTAGTGAAACTCTGTCCTGGTGGAAAATAAGAAATGGCTGCACTGCCATTAATGCTTGTAACTCAGATACTCTTCTTGCTGAAGTGATTGCCAGAAGGAATGCAGTTTTCCAAGACAGAAACTGTAGATCCGCCGATGCTGCTGGTTCAAAAGGAGGAAGTGTCAGTTTCTCCAGCACAAAGGTAGAGGGGGTCTTCTTGGAGGATTAATATTTTTGATCCCTCTCAGAAATTGTCTGAGGAGGGGGTGCGAGAAGGTAGGTGGATCCACATTGTATTCTGCTGAAATTGTTGAAGCATGAATCTTAATGGAAGAATAGGACAGGCCATTGTGGAACAATTCTGCTAAGTATTCTAGGATATGTGTTATGTTTGCCACTGTGACATCTGAGCCTTTTGATGTGCTCCAAATGAGAAATCTCTTCCATTTAGCTGAGTATGTCTTCCTTGTGGAAGGCCTGCGAGCCTCCAAGATAATGTCCTTCACCCTCTGAGATAAAACAGTTGGATTGGGATTTAAGGAATTTTCCAGGCAGTTAGCTGCAATGTTTTCAAGTTGGGATGCAGGGTCTTGAAATTGTTCTGCGTCAGAAGAAGAGGCCATAGGGGAGAGGCCATGATTTTGCCTGAGACATGCTTCTCAATAATGGATACCAGTGTTGCCTTGGCCAGTCTGGAGCTATTAGTATCACTCTTGGCTGTTCCTCCCTGATCTTCAGTAGAACCTTGTACATCAATGGGAGAGGTGGGAAGGCATATACTGTTAGGGCTTTCCAGCTGAAAGAGAGAGAGTCCACCCTCCAAGCTTGTGGGTGGTATGTCCTTGAGCAGAATGTCTTCAGTTGATGGTTGAGTGGGGAGGCGAACAGATCTATCTCCGGCATTCCCCATGTCTTTGCTATGAGTTGGAAGATGTCTGGGTGCAGCATCCATTCGTGTGCATCCATGGTAGTTCTGCTTAAGCTGTCCGCCAGTGTATTTTCTTTCCCTGGCACGAATTGGGACTGTAGTTGGATACTGAGATTCAGGCATAGTTCCCATAGATTCATAGCCATCCGGCATAGAGGGTAAGAGTGTGTGCCACCCTGCTTGTTTATGTACCACATGACCGTGGTGTTGTCTGTCCTTATTAACAGGTGGCCTTATTGGAGGAAGGGTTTGAAGGCCTCGATTGCATGCCTCACTGCCAGCATTTCCTTTTGGTTTATGTGCATGCTTAGCTGTCCTTGAGGCCATAGGCCTTGGATACATTTGCCCTCCATGTGTGCTCCCCATCCTCGGTCTGAGGCGTCCGTGGTGATGGTCTGCCTTGTTTTTGGTTTGTTGAAAGGCAACCCTCTGTTGGACTGGCAGGCCTGAGCCCACCACAGGAATTCCTTTTGAAGGCATGGAATGATTGGTATCATGGTTTCTAAACTGTGACTGTGTTGAGACCATACACTCCTTAGGTACCATTGTAATTTCCTCATATGCAGCCTGGCATGCAGTATCAGAATTATGCAGGATGCCATATAACCCAGGGCCTGCAGGATTGTCCTTGCAGTAAGCTGAGTTTGTCTTGTCAGAATCATGAAGTATTCTGGAAGTTGTTTTTGTTTTTCTTCTGTGAGAAAGGCCATTTGGGTGGTTGTGTCCAGATCTGCACCCAAAAAGGTTATCCTTTGGGATGGTACTAGTCTTGACTTTTGGATGTTGACTGTGTATCCCAAGGTCTGTAGCAGATGTATGGCATAGGCCAAGTCCTTTATCAAATTTCCCTTGTTGTCCGCTTGTATTAGGCAGTCGTCCAGGTATGGGTAAATTTGAATTCCCTGTTGTCTGCAATGTGCAATTACTGATGCCAAGCATTTCGTGAATACTCTGGGCGCAGTAGATAAGCCAAAGGGCAATGCTAAGAATTGATAATGCTCTGATCCTGCAAGAAATCTGAGGTGTCTTCTGCAACTTGGTCAAATAGGGACGTGCAGGTATGCCTCCTTGAGATCTAGAGTCACCAGCCAAGACTCCTTGCCCAACATGGGAAGAAGTTGCTGTAGGGTCAGCATCTTGAATTTTGGCACAATGAGATAAGTGTTCAGTGCGGACAAGTCGAGAATAGGTCTCCATTGATTTTCTTTTCTTGGTACAAGGAATAGTCTGGAGTAAAATCCTTGGCCTTGTTCTGAACATGGTACCTTTTCTATAGCTTTCATCTGAAGTAAATTGTTGATCTGTCTTAAAGCCTCTGCCCTCTGATTTGGTGGAAGGTTTGGCATTCCGCTTCTTTTTGGCAAAGTGTGGAAGTGGAACCTGTATCCTTTGTCTATTTGCAGTGTCCATGTATCCTTTGTAATATAACGCCATTTTTTTGAGAATAAAGCCAGCTTTCCGCCCAAGGGTGCTTCCAGTTGATCCCTGGTAGGCGGAATCAGAGTTAAGTCATTGAGCCTGTCCTGGTGCAGTGGTTGTTGTTGCTGTTGCACTACTCCTCTGGTTGGCAGGCTGCCACTGACAGCCTCTGTAAGAGCCCTTCGATTGACTTCTGCCTCTAGGGCGCCTGTTCCTGCCACTCTGGGCTCTGTCCGAGTCTGGAAAGGACCAATTCTTAGTAGGCCAGTTTCTGCTGAATCTCGGTGGTTGTACTTGCAGGAAATCTTTAACTGTTTGCACAGATTTTGCCTTTTCTTCAACCTTTTTTTAAGATCTCCTGAGCAGAGGAGCCAAATAAATTTTGTTTCTCCATTGGAGCATCCAGGAGTTTAGCTTTAACATGGTCTGGCAAAGATTGTTCCTTCAGCCAGGCATGCCTACGAATAACTGCCCCAGTCATAGCTGATCTAAATGAAGCCTCCAGTGCATCATAGCCACATTTTAAGAAATGATTACTAACCTGTTGTGAACTGTGTACCAAATCCTGAAGGGATTTATGGTCTAGGGGTTCAGGAGAAGAAAGTTTCTTATTCAGTTCATCTAACAAATACTCTTGGTACTGTATCATATGAAATTGACAATTTAATGCCCTGACAGAAAGAGTTGCAGAAGTATACAGCTTCTTTCCCCATCTCTCTAAAGCTCTAGACTCTCTTTCAGAGGGTAGAGGATTTTTGGCAGTAGCGGCTGCAACCCCTTTAGGGCCCTGCGAAATAGTTTCTGGGTCTGCAGAATGGGCTTTATACAGATGGAAATGAGAATCCGGGACCCTGTAGTATCTATCAGGTTTGGCAGGGGCCGGAGGAAGAGTATCAGGGGCTGTACTGACATCATTGTACACATCATCAATTACATTCAGAACAGGAGGTATAGCTAAGGGTCTATGTTGAGGCAAATGCAAAAAGGTCCTTAATCTTTTTCTAGAATCAGAGAAATCCTGACCTTGCCATTGAAAATGCTCTCTCAAGGAGTGTAGAGTCTCAAAGGAAAACTCTTCAGGAGGGGAGGCCGAAGGGATAGATTCCTCAGCATCTGAATCCTCATAAGGCGAGTAAGCCCCTTCCTGGTGGTCTGACAACTCAGACCCATCCGTGGAATCATCTGAAGAGTGTGGGTCAGAGGGGTCAGTCCTGGGCCTTTTGTCCGGAGGAGGGTGAGAGGCCCTGTCTGGGTGAGGTTGTGAACCCCTAATTAAGGAAATAAGGTCCTCAGCAAGGCTGAGGATCTGTGAACTAGAGGAAGGCCTCTGGGAGGTAGTTTTGGTAGGCAAAGCTTTAGATAGTTTAGCAGCTTTAGCCCTTGAAAAGGCCTTAATGGACATGGAAGCAGGGGGCCTAGCTGCCCCACGTGCAGGAGTAGAAATGTCCAAAGGTATGGTGTCGGACATTTCCTGAACACTGGTTCGGTAGGAAGTTCTGTAGCCGACTCAGCCGGGGCCTCCCGGGCCTCGGTGGTCGGATGTATGGTTTCGGAAGAAGGAATCTCCGAGGACTCTGTTTCGGCTGAAACTGAGACACTCGCGGTAGGCCTAGCCGTGGTTTCAGCCGAAACCGCGGGCCGCGAGTGTCGGTCCTTTTCCTTTCGTTTTTTCACCATATGCGAAGTCGGAGTCTCCGATGGCATTTTATAAGCAAAAGCGGCTCCAAAAAATTCCTCTGCAAACTCCGACCGACGTCTAAGAGTTAGTCGGTTGAAGGAAGCACAGGCTAAACAGGCCGATACGTCGTGGTCTGGGCCTAAGGAAGGAAGGCAATAGGAATGAAAATCCTTATGAGGTATTTGTTTCCCACAAGTTAAACAATTATTTACTTTGTGAGATGCAAAGTGTAGTCGGTATCCCTATTGAAAGGTTCACTCACCAAAAAGACAAGGAAGTAGAACTGCAAAAGCGAGGAACCAACCACAATGGATCCAGATAAAACTAATGTACATAAACCACCAATAGTCCAACTGAAGAATAGTCAGCAGTCCGTTGTTAAATCCAAAAATACGTTCTTTATTTAAAACATAAAATGTAGAAATGAGCGCTTTCGCGTGGAGAGTCCACGCTTCATCAGATATCGATTAAACAAAGCTGGTGTACTAGTTTATATCTGCTAAAACGCGGGAAATTATCTAAATTGATTGTGCATAAAACCTGCCTCCTAACGCGAGGCGCTCCCTAAATACATCAGTCACAACTCAAACACTTCACCATAGAGGCAGATCAAACCCCGCAGGTATATTTCATATATTATTTATATGTAAAAATCTTTCTAAGTTAAAAACAAGGTCATGCTTTGTTAACAATGCATTGCTAACCATATATTTATGTTACAATGTTAAAAACTAGCAACCTGTATTAAAACGCTAGGCGTGCTGCAATAAACCATACAGAGAATTCTGAAAAGGTTACATTCAAAATTGCAGTAATCTATCTACATAAAGAACGACAAAATATGTCACTAATAATTTCTTGCTAATCATATATACATGTCGCTATGCTATATATCAACGGTTTCTCCTGAAGCGCTAAGCGTATTATAAAGAGTGCTACAAAAAAACTGTGGAAGAGTTAGCGTTGAACTCATCCATGATTATCAACATCTCTCTTACGTTGATTAAGCATGGTCAACGTTATTAATTAAAGGCATGAATCGATAATAGCTAAATAAACCTGTATATTCTTTGCTGAAACAATGGATATAAATACACAATCAAAAGTCACAAATGAGTATTTATAAGTTCTAGAATGTAGTTATTAAAGTATACATGACTGGTGTATTTTATGTGAGATGCTATAGCTTCACTAGACCACGACAAAAGAGCCGCCACTTTAGTATTGCTGATCTTTGTATTGTGGCATTGTATCAAGATTTTATTACTGTGTTAAAAACAACTTTATATTAGTGCGCAGCACCGCGTTGTATATTTCAAACCTTTTTGTTGTTGGTCCTGAATCAGGCGAATAAAAAGCCTTAATAAATGAACCAATAGAGACTGCGACTACTAAATACGAGTCCTATATTGCAAACAACTTACTCCAAATGAAGACTGCCTATTCTCAGTGGTTCCACTATAGAATGAAATATAGACAGGTGTATAATGAAAAGCGGGGAACTGAAAGAGCTATACCGCTGTTCAAAATGAAGGCATCGACTCAAATGTTAATAGTAATTACTGTCTTAAATAAGAAAAATATTAAGAGTCGCGGCAAACAATATACAAATCTATTATATCTTTATTATGTCCTACCCAAATAATTTTATTTTTATACTTATTATTATTGATCATGTGGAACATCAGTCAAAAAGCTACCTAAATAGCTTGTTAAAAATATACATCTGCATAAGTATATGCGTACCTGTGCCTATAAAGTATCATGCTTAAGCATGTCACTAAAGCACACAAATAATATATAAAGATGTATGAATAACTATAATCTAAATTATCTAACTAATGTAGCAAATACTCACATGGTTATGAAAACAATGAGTGAAAATATAATGCAGAAAAATATGATGCAGAAAAATACATACAGAGACTAATGTTATTCATCTGGATAACAAAATGGGCTTAATGGATACAGTATTGTTGATCCCTGGTGATAATTATTTACTTTGTCTGACATCGGCTGAGGCAAGAAAGAGTCCCCAACGGGGTACTTAGCTTTTTTCGAAGTCTTCGGTAGCTGAATTCACTGGATCTGACCGACCGGCACTTGCGAACAGCTTCTGCTTCGGGCACCGCGCGGCAAGAAAGACTGAGGAAAATGGCATCAGCTGATGCTTTTATACCCCAGACGCTCGGACATTGGGGAAAGTGCGACATCAGCAGAGGCCAGACCCAGACTTTGAATCAGGCCGACCGAAGGGCTGCCTGAGGCAGGACAACCCATATGTTATGACTGCAGATGCATCCTTGAAGGACATCTGGGAAATCAGACAAGTAACAATAACATAGAAGAGATTAATAATCTGCATAACAACTATTTGGAAATTTTAAATCATACAACTAAGATTAATCTAGAAAAGTTTAAGATAATTTCTCTATTAACCCAAAATCTATCCATAAGTTAGCTAACAAAACAAAACTACTTATCAAGTCTAATCATATAAAGATTTATTCACATAACAGAAAAGGAAAAGTGACAGAAACAAAAGGCATTTTAAAAGAATTTAGAAATTATTGCAATAAAATCAATCGATATAATGTAATAACACTCAGAAGCATACATCTCAACCTGGAATCATAACAAATCTGGACAAAGAAGGCTCCATGAAAAATAGGTACAATCAGCCAAAAATCTGTACACCGATTAACATAAAATTTGCATACATAATTATGTAACCCCATCCAAGTCAATGGAATTGTGGGATACCAACTTTTAAACAAACTGAAAAACAGACAAAATATTAAACAAAAAATAATAAAAAAACTGCGGTGTCGGCACACTAAATCAGGCTGCACAGAAAAGATTTTAATGAAAAATTGCGTACACAAACGCTTTCGTCCTCTCACAATGCAGGACTTTTTCAAAGTGAATACAAAACACACATCTTTCATTAATTTAAACATCCTGGCAACCCCAAAAAAGGCGCCAAAATTCCATGATGTTAGTCGCTAGGCAACCATTAATACATCATTAACCCACTCAAAAACACAATTCTTATCCCATAATGCCTTAAAAAACACACATTTTCACTATTAAAATTAAATCAACCACACAGAAAAAATACATATATGATCATATATAAAAACAGCTACATAGTATAAAATAGACAAAAATTATTTAATATTACAACTTAGAAGCCCTTTTCTTTAAATAAGGCTTGATGGAAATATGGTCATTTAAACCTGGTGGGGTGAATGCATTATGCTTGAACTGCCAGTATGTTTCCCTACAACACAACCAATTCTCTCAATCTCGCCCCCTAGGGTCCATTAACACTTGTTCTATAATTCCAAAGGAAAACCAGTATGTGCTGGTTGTGCTAAAAGATGTCTATACAAAACATTGTTGTTCTTCTTCTTTATGCTATATGTATGCTCATATATAACCGCGGCACAGTGGTGCAGCGGTTAACGTTGTCGCCTCACAGCAAGAGGTTCTCCGGTTCGATTCTCGGCTGGGGTGCCTTCTGTGTGGAGTTTGCATGTTCTCCCTGTGTTCGCGTGGGTTTCCTCCGGGTACTCCGGTTTCCTCCCACATTCCAAAGACATGCATCTGGAGCATTTCTCCCCGGGCCTCCGCTGAAAACAGGCTCTGTGGAACCTAGTCGGACTTTCCCGGTCAACAAATGATAAATAAAATAAATAAATAAAATATACGTTTCCCTAGTGCCCTTTCTGATTTACCCACGTAAAAACTGGGACAATCTTTACATATAGCCACATATACTATACCTCTGGTATTACAATTACCTTTTTTAAAATTTATTATAGTCCGAATGCCATTACTCAAGGTAATACTTCTTTTCATAGATGTATTTACAATACATACATCTACCACACTTTCTTGTCCCACTCTCATTAACGGAGTTCATAGTTTTCCTATTTCTTTCAAAAACCTTTTTAAATTAGTACGTCTTGTACACAAATGTAGGATTTTCTCCTATTTTTCCTCTAGGTCTGGGTTAAATTTCAGCATTTTCCAATTGTTTTTCACCATCTCTTTTATCCCCTTGTGAGGCATGATTATACTCTAACACCAAGGCTTTAGAAAATTCCTGTCCGTCAGTTTCTTTGTTGTGCACAAAAATCTGCTCTTTGTCACCCGGTAGAGGAATGTATTTGGTACCCCATCCATCAATTATCTCCAAAGCCCCTTCGTCAATACGGCTTACTGGGTAACTTCTGTCAAATAAATTAGATAACCTATAAAATCATCTTTTTGAGAGGTCATCCTGACCATCTGGCCTTTCACAATACTTTTCTCTGTTTAAATGGATGACCACTAGGGTAGGGCAAGTAAGAGTTACTAAAGGTAGACTTCCTATGAATTCTAGATTTTAACTTTTCCTTCTACGAGGTCCACCCTCGCATCCAAATAGTCTATCCCAGTCTTATCAAATAGTTTTTGTCTATTTTATAATATGTAGTTTTTATATATGATCATATATGTACTTTTTCTATGTGGGTGATTTAATTTTAATAACAGTGAAAATGTGTTTTTTAAGACTTTATGGGATAAGAATTGTGTTTTTGGATGGATTAACAATGTATTAATGGTTGCCTAGTGACTAACTTCATGGAATTTTGGTCGCCTATTTTGGGACTGCCAGGATTTTAAATTAATGAAAGATGTATGTTTTGTATTCGCTTTGAAAAAGTCCTGCATTGTGGCAGGACGAAAGCACTTGTGTACATAATTCATCATTAAAATCTTTTCTGTGCAGCCTGATTCAGTGTGCTGGAACCGCAGTTTTTTTTATTATATTTTGTTTTATATTTGTGGTTAATTCCGTTTTTATTAGTACAATATTAAGCAAAATAAATAGACTAGCATTGTATTTATATTAATATTTGAACTTGTAAAACGTTGAATTTGCGCAAACCTAAAATAAAATTTTCTTTTAAAAAAACAAAATTAACTGCTTGTACACTAATATTAAACACAAAATATAACCAGAACAAAACTGCTTTATTTACACTACCATCTGAACTTGTTTATATTAATATCTGAAGAGGATGCTAATGAAAACTAGTCTTAGGGAAAGAATGCAACTGAGAATACTAAATAAATTATAACTCTTTAGTCCATAAGACTTTCCCAAGCCTGTTAAACTTAATCTCATTTACAACACGGATGTAATTACTCACATTAATGGCACCATTTATTACTTTTTTACCTGGTTCATGAAAAGGGTAAGATATCATTTTTGCCCCTATGCCAATTCCAAGTTTATAAGCTGTCCGTGGACTGCATTTTACAAACATATTCTACTCTGCTTTCCTCCTCCCCAAAGAATTAAAACTATAGCTGCCTTACCATAGCCTTTGACCATCATGTGTCTACAATGGTGAGGAAATCATTTTATGTTGCGCAGCTTATAAACACAAAGGGATGGCATCCAATAAGTCATTGTTCCACTGCATTCAGCATTCATGAGACCTATTATCGAATACAATGCCCCCTTTAGTAAGTACCTAAGCAAGCATATCCAACAACTGGAACATCCACAGAGGTTCCTCACTATCAGAATACACGGCGTAAGCAAAATGTCCTATGCAGACCACCTCAAGGCCCTATCCCTGAATTCTGTCTCAGACAGGCTTTTGAGGGGAGATCTATGCCTGGCATACAAGGCATTGTCAACACCACTCTGATGGACCTCCTGCTTATCCAAAAACAGCACCAGAATTACCCATTCTAAAGACTTAAACCTTGCCTGTGATATAAACAGGACTGGCTAGAGAGACAGGTATATATCACAGAGACTACCGCTTCTATGGAACAGGCTCCCCATCCATGTGAAGCAGAATTCCTCCCTAACCCAATTCAAGTGCAACTTGGAGAATTGGATGGGGAGCCAGAAATTCATCCCTGGTTTGGCAACTATGTCTTTAATGGACACAAGCAACTTGTAAATGGTTCATCTCCCAGGCCCATGCTGACAGTTATCAAAGGTATCAGAACTTGTCAGAGATTTGAGATGCATGGCTACGCTTAAAAAGGCCCATGTGGTCATTAGCCTAGTAAACACCTATGAACCTATGGAAGATGCAAGAAACAAACAGCAGTGCTTCTAAGCCTGTAATTGTCATTATGCCTAGCATGTAACATATTAGGCAGTTATTTCTGAGGGGCAATACTTTTTGTAACTCAAGAGCACCATTTACCCTGCTTAAAACATATACTGAAATGTAATAAAGCCAAGAAAGAAGACAGCCATGTCAAAAATCATGTATACTTGACCTGGACTGAAAACAATCTATCGACAGAATAAAAAAAGTCTTCTACGTAGTTTGCTACTGCTAATGATAGGTAGACAAACACAAATGCACATTGCACCTTTAATATATACTACCCACAACATAACAGAACACATCTGTGCAACTGTTTTTAACAACTATTCACATGAATACTTATACCTGCGGCCTGCTCATCTTATTAATAACCTGCCTTAGCTGTTTCCAATCCATGAATTCATAGTCCATACCTTTCAATCTCTTAGAGCAAGAAATCTGGACAAATCCACAAGTAATAGGGGGACAAAACAAAGGCAGAAAAATAATGACACTTTTTAGATATTGTTCTTACAGACTTAGAATGTTGACAGATAAATGCTCAGATTCCTTGATTCTGTCAATGCAAATGCCTTGGAATAGCTAGTCGATACCCCCACAAGAGGTGCATGAGCAACATTGCAGCATCCCTATAGTATCATCCTCCCTGGTAAGATGAGACCACAATGTGGTCACTTTCGAAGTTACCATCTCACCCCTCAGCTAGGATCAGACATAAAAACTTCTCCAAAGCTGATTACATACTCCTGAGAGATGGTATAAATAGCTTCACAGCCTCTGTAGGAACTGGCACCAGTATTCAAAACTGCACCAAAGCACTATATGACCATTTATATAGATGCATGGAAGCAGGAATACCCAACAGGACTAAATCATCCTCCGCAAGGAAGCATAAACCTGTCTGGTGGACATCTGCAACAAACTCTATAACAAAAGGAAATAATTGCTGTCCAACACCAAGAAGGAGCAGATGCCCAATTGGAAGCAATGTCTCCTTAGCCTGAAAAAGCAAATAAAAGAGCACTAGTGAAATCCTCCAAAAGCAAATTTTGAGTCCAGATCGGCCACATCTACTATAGACAATCATAAGGCCTTCTTCACATATGTCCGCAACCTCAAAGGAAGCATCCAAACCTGAACTGGTGGTCAAGGATACCACATATATAAATGCCGTAGATATAGCAAACTTGCTGGCTGACAGACACAGCAAAAACCTTACCCCCTGCCCCCCATCAGTAAATCAGGACATCCCCAGTACCTGCCCCCTTTCCCTTATATCTAGGGAACAGCTCATCACTGCTCTCTCAAAGGCAAAAAAATACAGCCTCCATGGGACCTGATAACATCACAGGCTGCATCCTACGTGAACTCAGGCAGGAACTTGCAGCACCATTAGGCACAATATTCAACCAAAGCCTGAGTACTGGCTTCATCCTAGCTGAGTGGAAGACAGCCACTGTCATCGCTTTACACAAAGGTGGAGCATCCACCGATCCGGGAAATTACAGTCCCATCAGCCTAACTAGCTTGATCTGCAAGACCATGAAACGGATTATCATGGACCTCATTAACAAGGACATTGGCAACCTTCAAACACTTGATCTCACACAGTTTGGCTTCAAGGGGAGGTCATGCCTGCTAAATTTGATAGACTTCTTTGAGACATTCACCAAAGCCATGAATGAGGGGGAAGACAGTGCACACCGCCTACCTTGACCTGGCCCAAGCCTTTAACACTATTAACCACTCAGGCGTAATAGATAAAACTCTCTCAACTAGAAATCAATCACAGGTTCATAGATTAGTACTAGGCTAACTACCCTTGTGGGCCACTTTAAGCCTAACCAATTGCCCAATGTGAGAATCAAATCCTGCACCTTGTGTGTCTAAGGTAAACACCTTAACCATTATGCCAGCCTCAAACACCATATGTTACCAGATGGGTAGCAAACTGGCTCACTGACAGAACCCATGTAGTCAAAATAGGGGAAGCCACCTCACGCAGTAGACCCGTAACAAGCGTCATACCCCAGGGCTTGGTCTTGAGGCCTTTGTTACTTGGGATGTGCTTTTCTGAGGTGCAGGCCAAAACCAGTGGGCTATGGCTGACCAAGTTTGCAGATGACTGCAAGCTGGGTGCTGTCATCAATTCCCCTAGTGATGTGGACATCCTCCAAGAGGGTCTCACTCAGACAAATGACTGGTGCCAGAAACATGGCCTCAAACTGAATACCAAAAAATGCATTATCATCCCCTTTGGGGAGAGTGATGACCCCACAAATGATCACATCAATAACAACGTCCTAAGCACGCACTCAGTCATGAGGGATTTGGGTGCCTAGGTTGATAGTAACCTGACTTTTGACCACCATGTTGCTTTCATTGTATGGAAAGCCTTCTACATGGCCTACCTCATAAGTAAGGGCATCTAATCCAGGGACAAGGAGATCATAACATCCCTGTATTCTTCCCTTATAAGGCCCATTACTGAGTACAATGCCCCTTTTGGCATGTACCTCGCAAAGCACATGCAGCATCTGGAGAGACCACAGAGGTTCCTCACCAGGAGAATCCAGGGCCTCAAACATCTACCACACACAGATAGGCTAAAATCCCCATCACTGTACTCAGTTTCATACAGACTCCTCAGAGGTGACATCTGTCTGGCATAGAAGGCGATCATGGACCCCACCTTGATGGGACTGCTGCATATCCGCAAGTCAAGCTCCACTCGACTAATCTGCACGCACAGCCTCAACCTGGTCTGTGACATCAACAAGACTTGCTGACAGAACAGATGCGTGTCCCAGAGACTCCCCCATCTATGGAATAGACTCCCTTTCTACATCAAGCAATGTATCTCTTTACCCCTTTTTAAGTACAACCTGGATAACTGGATGGGAAACAGAAAATATACTCCTGGGATTCCACCCATGTCCCTGCTGGACAGGGGCATCAGGTGCTGATTTGTCTAAACATGGGCTAAACCCTTGGCTAAGCTTATAAGGTCCGCATGGCCAATAGCCTAGTAACCTCCTATGATTCTAAGATAACAAAATTTGCATAGCATGAACTTTCCAAAGGATGAAGTCTGAAAATCAAATGCTATGTCTGCCGCCTGCCATTATTTTCTGACTTCAGTCAAAAATCTGCCACTGCCAGAGATTTGCCAGAAAACAATAATTTTATGAGAAATGGACCAAAAATATCAGTCAATAATAAATCTGGGCAATCTGCAACTGTGAAAATGAATCTACTTGGCTTTGCGTTTTTTTTTTTCTTCTCCTTTCTTTTTACCTGGACTGGAAGCTGGAGGAAGCATACCCCTCAACCTCATAGCTCAAGAAATACAGACAAAGACATAAATAATAGGGGAACAAAGGCCTAAAAAATAGGAACAATTTGTAAATATTGTCGTTACAAGCTTTGAAAGCTAACATAACAGGTTTTATATTACCATTAATTTTCTGAAGGGGATGAAGTCTGAAAATCATATATACATCTGTCATTATTCCGACTTCAGTCTTCAATTTGCTGAAGATTTGCCAGAAAACCACAATTTTGTGAGAAACAGACCAAAAATTTAAGGCAATAATCTGGACATTCTCTGAAAATCTGGAAAGTTGCGAGGTTTTGCCCCTGAGTTGTGACTGAAAGAGGTTTATATGGGCTCAGTCCACTACCTAGGGTAAGCAAACAAAAACACATTAAAAATAAACATTAAAACATATTCACAGTACTTAATGGGACAGTTTCATTGAGACTGGATATAGGACAGAGGAGAGAACTAACAGAAATCCATGTCAAGAAGCATTATCCATTAGCACAGGCAAACGTGCTTGAACAGTTTACCCAGACGAATACCTTATAAAGCAAGCTTTTTGTTCGGGGCTTAGTACATAAACATTGGTTCAACAGCCTCTCTTTTGAATATGTAGTACTTTGTTGTTCTTTTACATTCTCCATTAATTAACAATCTATTTATGATAACTCATTCATTTATATGACAATTACATGTATATCCACATACCTAAAATCACCATAGCACTCAAAATGGGTGACAAGAGCCATTCTCAGGACATGTGGCAGTTTTATTCTCTTAAGACATTTAAATATATACATTCACATATGAATAGATATATGCATTTATTGTGCACTGACAGAAAGGCTTCTCAGTACAGACATTGTATAAAACTCTTTAAAAGAAAAGGCAATAGATCAAGCACATTACTTGTGTACTACATTTGTGGTTTACGGTGCTGGCTGCTCCTGTACAAAATAGTACGGATAGAAAACCAGAAGAAAATTAAGAGAGAGACTTCAACAGAATACAAGATGAATCCAAAACAAACACCTTCTTTTAACAGCCACAAGTACAATCAATTTTAAATTGACGAAATTCATGATAAAAATGTGTGTGTGTGTGTGTGTGTGTGTGTGTGTGTGTGTGTGTGTGTGTGTGTGCTTTTAGAATGGATCAGGATTACAAAAGTTGCACCACATGGAAGCCAGGAGCAATACACTGTTTAAAGACACAGAATGCAATGAGCTTGAACAATGATATACATGTACTGGCATTACTTTTAAAGAGTTTTATTACAACGTATATTAAGAATTATGTATACTGAGATGTGAAATATATATGTGTCACTTTAAAAGTGACTATTGCTGTAACTGGGTTGCTAATTAACATATGAAGGACATCCAAAGACTGATGAAACTGTATGCATGCAAAATGAAAGGTAGCTCATCAGAAATACAGAGCCGTAAATAAATTAAAAAAAAAATAAAAAAATCACTTAAGGCAATTGTGCATGCTCACTGTTCAGTTCCGTTTTCCTCCTGTGGTATTAGCTCTCTGGAAACAGCACAAAATGTTAAGTATTAATACGCAAACACCTACAACATCAGTTAACAGTGGGGGAAGCAGGGTAATGTTGAACAAAAAATTAGCTAAATACATCAAAGTTAGCCTAAGAATGTGCAGGAATTTGAGCCACCAGAGGACATACACCTGTCTCAATCTCTTAGAGCAAAATTAATGTAGTGTTTTTTTTTTTAATACCTGGAGGAGCCGGATAAAGTCGATACACTGGAGATAAATTTCCTCATTCTCCAATCTCCACCGGACACCTATGCTAGTGCTAGCCTGGCTGGTTGTGACCTGTCTGTCCTGACCCCTGAATTTGAAGTTAGTTCATTAACTTAAATATTAAAGCAGCTGCTCAGTCATCCTCAGCTTCGTTCGCGGATTGCTTTGTGGCTGCTACTTTAAATCTATTTGCAAAATCCAAATCCGTTCCACAAACTGTTAATGTGTATGTAACAGATAACGGTTACTACGGTACATAGTACAAAAGTAAACAGAGTCTACAACTAGTACAGACACATCCGAGCCTGCCCCCCTAGCCGAATTAAAAGTTCCGACATGCTGGCAGTCTGCCTCAGGAAGCTGATGTTATCGAGCACATCCCTGCATGTGATGACATCAGCAACAACTTTGAAAAAAAAAAAAACGGGAAACCTGGGAATTGAAGGGGCCACTCAGGATTTGTGGGACCCCTTTACTTTGCCCTCAAACCTGGTAAATACTGAGAGGTATGCTCAGAAGGATAATCAAAATGTTTATCAAAAAAATATATAAAAAATAAATTATCTGATGATCCAAGTAAAATTAATTGGTAAACCTGCCTGAATGTCTGAAATTTAAACTCAAATTAACAAACTAAAACCTAACAAGGCACCAGGTAATGATGGAATTATACCAGAACTCTACAAGTTACTACCTAAAGAAGCCTTAAACATATTAGAAAGCTTTTTCTATAATTAAAAGACTTAAATATTATATTTCCAGGAGGGAGGAACTTTTTGTTATCTCCCCAATTTTAAAAACTAACTATGAGCCAACTGAATACTTTTAATACAGACCAATTTCACTTTTAAATGTAGATTACAAATTATTCATGGCAATTCATGCTACTAGATTAAAATATATTCTACCTTCATGATTGAGGATCAAACTGGTTTTATTCTATATAGAAATACTTGTGACAATATCAAAAGAACAATCACAGTAACTGACTATGTAAACAAACCAAAAGAGAATTTAACATTAATGAGTCTAGACATTAATAGTGCTTTTGACTCCAAACTGGAAATATCTTTTGTTAGCCTTACAGAAATGTAATTTTTCAAGTAATTTCACACATATTTTAAATATTCTTTATGACAACTGTTTTGCATACATTAAAATAGGTACTTTTATTTATGATTCAATATAAATTTTGAAGGGAACTAAACAAGGATGTCTTCTTTCACCCCTGCTTTTCAATCTAATTATGGAAACTTTTGCTAATTTTATTAGGTCAAATTTAGACATAAAGGCATTAACATAAATGTGAATTTGATTTCTAAAATCCAATTATTTGCTGATGACGTTCTTCTGACACTGACAGTGATAGTTCCCTTTCTGCTGTTTTTAAGGCAATGGACGAGTTCCAAAAAAATTTGGTCACTCCTTTAATGATGAAACAAAAATACATCCACAAACGTCAATATTGATAAGATTAATAAGATTTACTAAACACACTGACAAAGAGAGATAAATGAACCATTTAGTGATAATTATAACAGACGGCAATAATATAATAAGTTACAATTACACTAACAACACAATCAGTATAAAGAATCTAATAAATGGAACACATTTTTGTTCACAATGGAAGACGGACAATCTATAATCAAAATGATTTTACCGAAAGTCTTGTATGTTACTCAACCATTATCTTTACCTCCATCTATAACACGTATTAAATAATTTAAAACATTAATTTTAAAATGTCTTTAGTTCCCCAACAAACCAAGAATTACTTTAAATCATCATGTAAGGGACTAGACTACCAGAGCTACAATTATATATTTTTATCAATTATAAAAATAATATCTCTGGATAAATAATATTTACACAGCCAGATGGGAAAGAGTTTCTAGGATGCCTTTTCATAAAATTTAAACATAAATTCTAATCATAATCTTATACTACATAATAATTTACATTGGTTGTTAAAAGATTACTTTTCCGAATGGAGTCACCAGACAACTGACTTGCTTTATTTCTACTATATTAAATACGTTTAGAAACTTAATTTATAGAAAACCAACATATAAGGCATGTTTTTTCTTTTCCCTATAGCATACACTCAAAATAATACTTTCCACTTCACAGCTGGACACAATCATTACATTTGAAGGGAAAAAATGATATACTTGTTTCAATTAATGAATAATGAACAACTGCATTCTGTTGATTATATCGTAAGTAAATATGATTTAAGCAAAGATATGTGGTTGGATGTACACTCTTGCAAATTATATCTTGAAATTAAAATTAAGTTAATGTAACCAAGGGGTAAGAGGAACATATCCCAAAATTAATTGAATTTTAACACTATTAATATAACAAAACACAATGAGAGGGGGTCTCTTATCCAAATTATATAGAATGGTGAGGAAAGAAACAAAAAGCTGCAATGACAATTACTGGAACTATTTTACTCGCATTAATAACAGACCTATACATGAAGAGGATAAAAAAAATATTTTTTTAATATCTTCCAGACAGGCTTCTTCTCTTAGATGGAAATTTTTTACTTGGAAATTCTTGCATAGATTTTTCTTCAAACCTTATAAAATTTAATTGTTTAAAAAGAAGTCTGTTGGACATGTAAATAGGAGCATAAAGCAGATTGCCAACACATGTTCTTTGATTATGCTGTACTTGTACCTTACCGGAATAAAATTAAAATTATTATTTTTTTTTTTTACAGGCTGTATTTGGGGACAATTTTGTTTGTCATTCATTCTTTTTAATACCCTTATCCCTGTGTGGACTAAAAGACTGAAATATCCTCTTATGGTCCATTTTATCAATTGCAAGGAAAGCTATAACCAAGAATTGGAAGAATGAAGGTGCACCTTCTTTCAAAGAATTCACATATACTGCAACTGAAGTATGCCATCTGGAAATTATCACGGTTAAATCAAGGTCTACTAGAATCACCTCCTACTAGAACAGGTGGACAAATTTCAAGGAACCTTTTGATAAAAAATAGCTATACACATACCAACTATAATGTACAGTCATTTTTTGAGAATCTTCTCTGTTAGTAGACACTCTTGTAAATAGTTGTTCTTGTTCATATTGTTTTTTTTTTCATGCTCACAAATTTCTACACACAATTATTGTCATGATCAATTTGTTTAGTTAAAATCTAATAAAAACTTAAAAAAAAAAAAAGATTAAGGAAAAGTGGTTCCCTTACAAGGCCTACCTCTTCCAGAAGTCATTAGTTTAAAGGCAGGGGGTTCGAGGGAGGGGAGTTGAGGAATAATGAAAATGGACTGCATATATTGAATGCTATGGCGAGTACATAACTTTATCTGACAATGTCAATTTTCGCTCATTCCTAAACAATTGAGACAGAGTCCCCAGCTACCTGAAATCCTGGGAGGACTCTGAGGAGGGATATTCCTGGGCACAGTTGAGTTGAAAGCTGCTCTTCCCCTGAAGACCAGATCCAATATGTAATGAATAATAAAGGTATGATTAGCCCAAGTAGCAGCCACACATGTATTGTCCATGAAAGCCCTGGATATAAATACTGATGACGCTGCCATGGACCTAGTTGAATGGGCTTTCAAAGGTTTTGGTAAGGAAAGGCCCAATTTGTTATAGACAAAGGATATACAATTGGTGAACCATCTGGCTAAGGTCACCTTTGTGACTGGCTTGACTAATTTGGAATCCCCGAAGGATACAAACAATTGATCTGTATTTTTTCCTGAAATTTTTTATTCTATGCAAGTAAAAATGTAACTGCCTATGAATGTCCAGTAAGTGTAACATATATTCACCTTTGTTTGTAAAAATTGGAAAGAAAACCAGCAAGTTAATAGAAGGAAGGACTGGTTTTGTAAAGCTACCCTATCCTTATGAAATACTGAATAAGGACATTTAGAGGACAGTGCTTGAAGTTTTCCATAGTCTTCTAGCAGAGGAGATGGCTTCCAAAAATATAGTTTTCCAGGTCAAAAAGTTTAGCTAGTATTTAGCTGCTGATTTGAAAGGAGAATGAATTAAGGCCTGTAATACCAAATTTAAGTTCCATGGTGGAGTTGGATCCGTACAAGGGAGTCTCAAAAGAAGAGTACCTCTCAATAATGCCTTACAAAGTTTAGATGAAGCCAAGGAGGAGTTTTCAATCCCAATGTGAAAATTAATAATGGCAGCTAGTTGTACCCTAACAGTTGAAGAGCTGGCTCCTTTGTTGAAAACTGTTGCTAAAAAATCAAAGGCACTATGCACTGGTGCTGAAAAAGGGTCAATATGTTTCTGCTCAGCCCAAAAAACAAACCTCTTCCCATTTACTTATGGAAAATTTCCCTGTGGAAGCTTTGTGGGAAGACAAAAGTATATGACAAACAGGCAAAGACAGCATATGATGTCTGGCTATCAATGGAAATGGAGAAACCATGCTGTCAGTTTTAGGTTTGAAATACTAGGTTGAATCATTCGTGTCTGGTGAGACAGAAGGTCTGGAAATGGATTCAGAATCCAAAGAGGGTAGACTAGATGAGGTCAAAGAAAAGGGAACCAAATTTGCTGAGGCCAGTAAGGGGCAATGAGGATGACTTTGCTCTTCAACCAGGATGCATTCTGTAGAAGTTTGGGGATAAGCATAGAGGAGACCGGGGGGGCCAACTGCATACGGAAGCATCTCTCGGTGACACCACAGGTGCTGGTATTAGGACAAAGAACCTGCTGCACTTGTTGATTAGGGTAGATGTAAATAAATCGCAGCATGGCTGGCCCCAATGGCAAAAAAATTATTTCCGCCACTTCCTTTTCCAGAGACCACTTGTTGGATAGTAGAATGGATCTCCTCAACTTGTCTATCACACTGCATTTCCCCAGGATGCACATTTTTATCAGAAATCAGCTGGAAGAAATTGCCTGCTGCCAAACTCTGACAGCTTCTAAATATAAGGAGTAAGATCTGGTTCCTCCTTGTTTATTGATGTACCAAACCACAAACATATTGTCTGTCTGAATCACAACTGTCCTGAAAGGAAGAGGGTCTTGGAAAGCCTGCAATGCTAACAGCACTGCTCTCATTTCTAGGGCATTGATATGCATACTGGCCTCTATGGGTGACTATATGCCTTGGGCTGCTTTTTCCAGGAAGTGCCCCCCCCCCCCCATCTGGGATGCATCAGTGGTCACTATGGCCTTGGGATGAGGAGGAATGAAGGTGCAGCCTTGAAGAACCTGATCTGAGCAGATCTACCACCAAAGGTATGTTTTGCACGCTTGGGTGATTTTTATCGGAGTGGACATATGCTGATGAAGAATGGACCACTGAGTTGCCAACATCCACTGCAGAATCCTCTGGCTAGATGAACTAGAACTATCACACCACAAACAGTGATCCCAAGGCTTATAGGATCAATTGGACTGAAATCGAGGCATTCTGGATTATCTTTCTGACCTGGAACTGGACAGTGTGTACTCTCAGAAAAGGAAGAGAGGCTGTCAGGGATACTGTGTTAAAAAATGCTCCTATGAATTCCAATGTCTGAGACGGTTCTAAGTGAGATTTGTTTTAATTCCTGGTAATCCCCAGAAGGGAGTAGATCTGAAGTATCACTACATGCCTGATCGGAGTGGTTATGAGCCAGTCGTCCAAGTATGGAAACACCAGGAATCCATGCAATCTTAAGTAAGCTGCTGTGGTGAAGCCAAAGAACAGAGCTCCGAACTGGTAATTACTGGCTCCCAGAAAGAAGCACAGTTATCTCCTGGATTGCCTGTTCATTTTTATGTGATAGTATGGGTCCTGAAGATCTACTAAGCACATCCAGTCATCCTTGTGCAGGAAAGGCAAAATGGACTGAATCGTGACCATATTGAACTTGGTATACTGAACCGATTTGCTCAGATTGCGGAGATCCAAAATTGGTCTCTCATCCCATTTCCTTTGGCACTAAAAAAAAGAATTTTAAGTTCTGGATTCTTTCTGGTCTGCGGGGACCTCTTGGATGACTCTCTTCTCTAGCAGCTAGAGCTGCTGCTTTCCTGTGACGTGGTGGAACATCAGGAATTTGCTTACTGCTGAGGGGGGGGGGGGGGCTAGGGAAAAGGGAATTACATAACCTCTGGAAATAATCCTCTGCATCCATGTACCTTTTGCAATGTCTAGCCAGGATTTCTGCTGCAGGGATAAACAAAGTACAATTGTGTACACTTGTTGATGTTTTAGTGTATTCACTGTTGCAGTCATCACATTTGGGTTATCTGCTTGCAGTAGCCCTCAGTCGGTCTGATTATCAAAGTCTTGGGTCCTCTGTCGGTTGCTGTCTCAACTTCCATGACGTCAGGTAGTCAGGGGTATAAAACATGCAGCTGACGCCATTACATCAGATTTTCTTGCTCCAGATGTCAGGTGCCCCCATAATGGGAAGCAATTATACATACAAGGTTACACCTCCAACAAAAAAGCACATACACCAAAACGCTTTAAGCATAGTAAACAAGAATAGAGGTATAGCCAATAGAAGTCAGGGGGCTGGAGGGAGGGAGGGTAACTAGGACTGCAACAGTGAATACACTCGAACATCTACATTTATGGTAAGTGTACACAACTGTACTATGTTCTTCGTGTTTCACTGTTGCAGTCATCACACTGAGATTCCCAAAGCTAAGGATGTAAGGAGGAAATCAGATAGCATTAGGACCAGCTATAAGGCCATGCAAGACTGCAGTGGCAAAGCCAGCTCTGGATTTAGAGAAAATTGGCAAATGGTAATGCTTGGTGAAATTATGTACAGAACTCCAGATAGCAGCTTCTAGGATGTCTCTTGTAGGGAGACCTCTGGGAAAGGTTGTAGAGGTGGATGCAGCCCTGGTTGAATGGGGTCTAATCCCCTGTGACATAGGTTTTCCATGGTGCTTACAGCAGAAATGAATGCAATGGCCTATCCATTTAGAAATGGTTTGCTTTGAAATGGCCTTCCCCTCTGCCCCTGCAGCAAATGCAACCAGCAGCTGTTCAGACTTCCTGAGAGGTTTAGTCCTGTCCAAGTAAAATCTAAGTTGTCTGTGCACATCTAAGGAGTGTTGTATTCGTTCCCCTTTGTTCTGTGGATAAGAAAAGAAGGTTGGTAAATGAATGGACTAATTAAGGGCCACACTGGATACCACCTTGGGCATGGAGGGATTGGCCCTGAGGGACACCCTGTCCACATGAAAGATGAAAGGCTCCACTGCCATGAGGGCCTGTAATTCTGAAACCCTTATTGCTGAAGTGATGGCTAAAAGGAAGGCCATTTTCCAAGAAAGGAATTTCAACTCTGCATTTGCAGCTGGCTCAAAAGGAGGTAGAGTGAGTTTTTCCAATACAAAGTTAAGGTCTCAGACTGGAGTAGGGGCTCTCCTGGATGGTCTTAAGTTTTTGGCCCCCCTGAGGAACAGCTTCAGCAGTGGATGAGACAAGAGGGATGATTCTGTGTTGTAATGAGCTGAAATGGCTGAGGCATGAATTTTGATGGAGGAAAAGGAAAGGCACTTGTGAAGCATCTCAGTTAAGCAGAATCTGAGGTAAAGTAGGCACTGCTGTGAGCATCCCCTGAGTTTGGTTCCAGGAACAGAATCTTTCCATTTTTCAGCATAGGATTCTAGTACTAGGCCTCCTTGCCTCCAGAATGACATCCAACATTTGCTTACTGAGAGGTGGCAACGGAGAGATCAGGTAATTAGCTAGGCTCAAATAATTCTTAACACACCAAACTAAAAATACGAATGAAAACGGGTGAAAGCAAAACCAGTAGCACGCCAGTAAAATCAAAAAGTTTAATGTGGTAAAGCGCTTTTCGTTTGCTCTGTCAGCAAACTTCATCAGACAACATAAAAAACTCAATGTGGGTATATATACCTTCCACTCAATTAATTAGCTAATTAGTTAATTAACATTCACAAACGTTAAATTTCTTTGATTGAAATGCCATCCACTGAAGGTTAACCTGATTTAAGCTTCTGCTTCGGGCACCGCACGGCAAGAAAGACTGATGTAATGGCGTCGGCTGCATGCTTTATATCCGACATCATGAAAGATGAGAGAGCAACCGACGCAGGACCCAAGACTTTGATAATCAGGCCGACTGAGGGCTACTGCAAGCAGATAACCCAAATGTGGATGACTGCAACAGTGAAACATGAAGAACATCTCCTGACAGCCTCCACAGATGTACAAATTGGACCTCCTTTCAGAAGAACTGGTAAGGTCGGTCAGAGAAGGAATTTCTGGACCTGTGGTTCTGCGGCCTCCTCTGCCATGTGGGCAGCATCTTACATTCAAGTTGCCCCCCCCCCCCATTCCTGGGGAAACTACTTCCACGTGGATCTTGGAAGGGACCCTGGGACTTTGAGTTACATTTTCTGACCTCCTTTTTGAATTCTGGAAAAGGTCCTTTGAGTGGTCAAAAAACATACTCCCATTGCACAGAGGGTCTTTCCATCTTGCTAGCACATGGAGTGCGTCTCCTTTACTTTAGGGACAAACAAAGAGGTTCCATCAAAAGTTGTACTGACGAAGAGGAACTTGAAGGGCTCCACAAAGTCACACAAGTGTATCAAGGCATGCCCCCTGATGGAAATGCCTGAACCTGCAACCCTTGAGGTACCTTCAGCTGCATAAGAAATGAGCCTCATGGACAAATTAGTAACAGACTGTGGGGTAGCCAACTGTGAGGCCACAGAAGTCTGAGCGTCAGAAGTACTGGTCCCAGCAAGAGATTTTGGAGAGTTCCTTAAATAAATCCCCTGCAATCGATAGATATGTGTCAAATAATTGAGCGATCTGAGAGCAAATGCTCCTGAAGCATAAACATGTTTCACAAATCTGTCCAATGCTCTCGACTCCCTGTTAGGGGGATGGACAGTAGAACTCTGTTCTGAGAGTTCCTTCTTGTTGGTCACTACCATGGTCATGGCATCTACCAGTACTGCCTTGCTCCAAAATTCTTTTCTTTTAGATGGTGCCAAAACCTGGTCTAGTCTCTTTGAGATCAGCTCAACTGTGTCTGGTTCCTTCCACACCCACCTACATATAAAGTCAATGAGCTGAACGGCAGGCAGAGTCAACCAGGAGGTACATGGGCCAGACCTAAAGACCTCCAGGAATACCAATTCCTCTTGGGAAGGGTTATCGGGTAGATCAACCACCCCTCTGCTTAAGGATCTCTAGGATGTCACCTGATGATCTTGAATGGTGATCATGGGAACCCTTCCCTCTCATCAAAATCTGTATCTTCAGTGACCAATTCCTGACAGGAGTCCATCTGCCTCCTCTTGCACTTCCTCTACCCAGGAACTTCTTTGGTGGGGTGTTTCAGAGAAGGATCAGAAGAAATGGTAATACCCTGCTGGGGAGGCTGGACACTTTGGGTTGGCAGTACCTGTGGAGTAGGGTGACGAGGTTATGAGATTCAAGGCACGGAGACACACGAGATCCAGAAGGGAGATCCGAGGGGGGAGGAACCATCCATATTGCAGAAGCAGAAAACACTACCTCAAAAGTGGAATGCTCTGGGGAGAAGGAAGTTGACTGGGCAGAGATGCCTCATCGGCTCACCCTGCCCCAAAGGCAGTCCACCTGAGGCAGATGTCAGAGCTGAGCTATCTGATGCCAAAGCTCAGACAGGGCAGAGACGGCTCCAACAACTTCAGAGTTTACTCCAACACCTCAGATCCAACAGGGATGCTTTCTGCTCCTACACACTTGGAGTTGGTGCACTCAATGAAGGCCTCGGAGCCAAAGATACTATGGTCTTCAGATCTGACCCAGACAGTCCCATAAAACTCAGATCCAAGGGTTCTGAAACCATCAATCAGATCAGGAAAGAGCAGAAATTGGTGGTATAGTGCTGTTTTGAGCTTCCTGACCTGAAGAGGTATGAACCAGAACAACTCCCATCAGGATCTGCACTGATCGAATTTTCATAATTTTATCCACATCCGCTATGGTCAGACTTCTGGAGGAACGAGATGATGAGGCCACAGAGGGAGACCTTGAATGCCGTTGAGACTCTAAATAAGGGGACTGAACCCAAGAGGGTACCAGATCAATGGTGGCAGAATATATGGTCTGAGGTAAAGGCTTCGGATCTGATAAAACAGGATCCAAGGAAGCCAATTTTGTGTCAGTCACCAACTTCAGTGAAGAAGCAGTCTGCGGGTCTGACTTTTTGTGTTTCTTTCTTGAAGGGCTCCACCATCGGACCTGAGGAAAGGGTGGAGAAGCCTGACTGATCTGAAGACTTTCTAGACTGTTCCTTAATCATAGGTTTGGGGGGAGGCTGAACCTGAGATAAAGCCTCTGAAAAAGTTGAAGGAAGCAAGCCTTTTAAAATTAGCTAGTTCTTATGGTCCACAATGGCCTCTCTCTTGAAAAAGGCCAGTGAGGTGCTCCATTTGACATGTATGGGAAGCCTATACCATAGCATGGGCAGTATCTGGGTTATGAACATGTCCCTTCAGCATGTTCTGTTGATTGTGGTATTGAGGTTGAGGTCTCTGGAGCGTGTGGTGCGGAGGGATTTAGACTTCTTTAGATACAGCATTTCTAACAGAGCTGGGTCAGATATGGCTTTGCAAGTCAAGCAGAGATCGTCTCTATGTAGGTGATATGAGACAGAGAATAGTTGGAGTTTTTTTAGACTGTCCATATAGGACAAAATAATCAGCCCTGCCAAGTGTCTTGAACCCGAGATGCTGTGCAGTACAATCATAGCAACATACCACTACACCATCTGAGCTGAGGGGTTTTCTAGTTGCCAAGAGCTGAAATTAATGTCCAAATTGGATCCAAATCCAATTGTTGAGGAATGAATGAAAAGTGACATCAGATTACAATTTATCAGGACCCCTAGAGTCATTATTTAACTACAGTCTTAAAACAGGCTTTGTGCCACGTGAATGGAGGTGAGACGGGCATCCCCTTTCATAAGAAAGGATCTTCAACAAATCCTGGAAACTACAGGTCCATTTGTCTGACTAGTCTTACCTGCAAAGCAATGGAAAGAACCATCATGGAAATTATCAAGGAGGACATAGGAGACCTCCAGATACTGGATCCATCTCAGTTTAGCTTTGTGAAAGGAAGGTCACACTTACTGAATACGGTGTTACTAAGGCAATGCATTATGAGAAAACTGTACATACTGCCTACCTAGATCAGACTAAAAATCTGATACAATACCACATTTGGGCATTGTCAAACTTATGGAACTAGGTATAAACCCCTTTATAAAATGTTGGATAGCAAGCTGGCTCAGATATGATATGACCCAGGAGGTTAGAATAGGTGAGGCCACCTCCACAAAGAGGCCCAGTCACCACTGGAGTCCCCAGGGCTCAACGTTAAGCCCACTCCTCTTTGGTATTTACTTCTTTGATGTCAAAGCCAATGCCAAAGGCATGGACTAACGACGTTTGCAAATGAGTGCAAATTGGGAGCAATCAATGAATTATCCCCAAAGATGATACCACCCTTCAGAAAGGTCTAACACAGACAAATGCTTGATGCCAAAGCCACTGCATAAAACTCATACGAAGAGACGCATTATAGTAATTAAGTCATCAATACAGCACCCTATAAGTTAATTCATCACACAGAGAATCAGGGACCTCATGTAAATAGTAACCTAGACTTTGAACAACATGTGCCCAAGGTAATAAGAAAATCCTTCTACGTTGCTTAATTTATAAGCAGGGGTGTAACATCTTGGTCTAGAGAGGTCATCATACCACTGTACTCAGGCCACAGACCTATCACAGAGTATAATGTCCCCGACCAGACATATGCAGCAATTGAAACGTCCACAGAGGTTACAGGGAAAAAGAACAATATCCTATGTTGATCTCCTCAAAGAAAGCCCTGTTTCTTTACTTTGTATCATACGGGGTTCTGAGGAGTGATCTTTGCCTAACATCCAAGGCAACCCTGGACTGCATTTTGATGAACTTTCTGCAAATCCGTAAAACAAACTGCATCAGAAGATGATTAAAAGACCTAAATTTTGCTTACGACATAAAAGGGCATGTTGGACATAGATAGGTTTCTCAGAGAATTGCCATTCTCTAAAACAGGCTCCCCATCCATTTGAAGCAGAGTTTCTCCCTATTCCTATTTAAGCACAACTTGGACCAACATACAGGTGATCGGAAATTCATTCCTGGTCTGGCTTCTGTTTCTGATGGACAGATGCAGTCAGTAAATAACCCCTTACATAAATCAAATTTGTGTGTCACATTTGGGTTGCATGGCTTGGTTTAATCTACTATACACCAATGAACCTTGCCATTGACTGTTACACCATCAGTTCTGACTAATTTCACAAGTCCTTTTTTTCAGACAAGACTTGCACTAGAATTTTAAACACACCAGAACAGAAAGAGAAAGCCTAGAAGCAACTCTCTGTTCTCTTCGTTTCTGGATTTGTTAGCAACAGGACCTGCAAAGGAATCTTCCAATTCATCAGTTTAATGATTCTTTTTCTTGTTTTCTCCTTGTCTTTATTCTTAAGCCTTTGGAAGCTACAGACTCAGCCACATAGGTCAATGAAGCCAACCCTAAAACACTGCTCAAGGCTGAAGTCTTGCTTGGAGTAGATGCACAGACTTGTTTAATCCTGAACTAGTTTAGTTTAGCTTTCCTGACCTTAACAGTTGTGTAAGTAAACAACTTGCATATTTTGCTTATTACCTAAAAAGTACACACACACAGTTTGTTTTAGGGTGGAATTTTGTGCCCACATTTACATTTTTTTCAAAGCGCTCCATAATTAAACTTACCACAAAACAACTAAAGGCATGTAACTGGCCACAAAGGCCAAGTAACTAACACCTTAAGTGTTAAAACATCCAGTAATAGTCAAACAGACTAAAATGAAATGTACAGCTGTGAGGGTGAAGCAAGGAAAATGGTATAGTCTATACAGAGACAGTTAACAGTTACACTTTCTAGAAAAGACATAAAAAGGGTTGGTGTAACCTGAATCTGTGACTGGAAAGACTGGAATACACAAACATATAAACAAAGACTAATAGCTGAAAACTGCATTTCTTCCCCAAAGTAAACTTAAGACAGTAGTACAAGTGAATTACTAGGCTCAAATACATGATTTTTCAGACTTGCAGCAAGGCACCTGGAGTGGAAGATACTTTGCAGACCTGTGTGTGTGTAAAGGGAGAGAGGCTAGCAGTCCAAGAAAGCTTGAGGTGCCCAGCAGCATAACGCCTTATGGCCCTACTACTGACAAGGATGGACCTCCTCATACCACAGCCAACGTTTAGGCAGCATTACCCTATAGCCCACCTCCATCACACAGTATCAAAGAGAGACAAAATTCAGAAAGTATGGCATAACACCAGGGGATGTGACACTAGTGCCGAGTGACCTTAACTTCAGTTGGCTTACACACAATAAGACCCTGCAGCAAATAACAGCTGATCTGCACAACCTAAACACATTTAGTAAGGACCCCTACTAGACCAAAGTACAGCATCCAATATGAGCAGCTTACTTGACTTAAAACCATCATGCAGAAAGGCAAGCGTGTGTGCTTCTATACACTAAGTGATCACTTAATACTACCTCGATGGACACTAAAAGCTCCCAAAGTACCACCTATACTTGTATCAACATGATTGGTTCCAGAACCAATAGAAATTGCCTCAGCACTAAATTAAATCACGTAAACTAGACTTCAAGCTTGAAGATAAAAGACCCAATAACTGCCTTTTCTATAACCCCTTACTTTGCGTAGGACTATTTTCAATAAAAATGGCTAAAAGGAGACAGGGTTGCCACCTTTTAAGCAGGTCAAAGTGGGACATGGGGGTGTGGCCAATATGACACTGACCACACCTTCTGCCGTAACATCACCACAGGAATGGTGAAGGAAGTACTCTTATGGGGATAACAGCTGGCTGGCTGCTGGAATGATTAGCTGGCTGGAATGAGTCTGACAAAATGTTATAAAGTGAAAGTGCCCTAAACCAGTAAACACATTGAAATGACTAAATTACATGAACATACACCTTCTTGTAGTTTACATTGCACAGATGATTGAAAATGCTCACGTTTTCCCCCTAGGCAATACAAACCACGTCTACTCATTTTTTTCCTGATTTTTTTTTAATGTTTTATATCTTAAACATAATGCTGGTACAGATCCACAATACCTCAGAATGCATCTGTTGGCAGTTCCCGGACGTGAAACGTTTCAAAGAACAAAAGTAAACTGAAAGTTTGCCATAGCTTATCAAAAAGTTTTCCTAGATTATGTGCACTATTACAGTACATCTCCATGAATAACGTCTTCTTCAAATACCAGAACAATAAAACAAATACAAATTCTTTACCGAATGACTTAAACTGTCGGTTTTATGGGGGGGGGGGGTGCAAGCACTCCCCTCATCTATAGGACAGAGATGGTGTTGTATATCCTTGTAAATAGAGCGTACTGGAGGAGTCTGCATTACAGGGGAACATCAGACTCCTTCACTGATAAACAATGGAGATACTCCTACAAACACAGGGCATCAGTTGTGCCTCTACACCACTCCAGCTGCTCGTCCCAGGCAAATTTATGCACGTGCGCATGCTTGGATGGCTGGGTTAGTCTCACTAGACTCGTCTGTTTTCATTTATTATTTCAACTACTGATTTATCACACTGTACACATATTGGTTCGCTGGCTCATAAAAAAAAAAAAAACTCATCTTTTTAATTTACGGTTGTAGAAGCACTAAAAACAAACCACTCTACAGCCGCGATCATTATAGGCTCTTCCTGCCCCAATCCCCACGCCCCTCATAATTTGCAGCCAATTGCTGCACGATTTAAAGCACCCGGACCTAACAGGTAATAGGTCTGCCTGCTGGTCCGGGTTGGCGACGTAACTGAACTGCTAAAAATCAGGGAGCAACTGAATGTGCCAAAAAACAAAAAAAAGAATATAAGGTGAATGATCAGATGAGAAGACAAGATATGTGGAAAATGCATAAATACAGTTGCAAGTACAGAAAACTCCTAGAACAACCTCATGTTGATCAGGATTGATGCAGGAATGGTTAAGGAGAGGCAAATTCAAACCAAAAGATGCAAGGTTAATATTGGAAGCCCAAGACAGTGGATTGTGTACATGTTTGTTTACAAAGTCCATTGAACATGTGCAAGAAACAGACAAGTGTAGGTTTTGTAAAACAGAACTGGAAACAGTTGCACACCTTGTTGCTGGTTGTGACATACTAATGGAAGAAGGACTGCATACTGAAAGGCATAACAATGTGGCAAGACTGCTGCACTGGGGATTGTGCAAACATTATAATACTGAAGTAGCTGAAAAACACTGGAAACATGAGCCACAAAGCATCACAGAAAATGACGTATACATCACATAGGATCACACATTACTGACAGTTCAAAAGACAGGTGAGACAAAACCAGATATAGTGGTCCATGCAAAGAAGAAAAAAGTAGCATTGGCTTATTGAAATCGCTACACCCAGTGACTACAGTGTCCTGCATATAGAGAGACACGATGTCAAAAAATATTAGGATTTGCAGGCAGAAATAAGAGCGATGTAGAAGAAAGATACCCAGACAGTTCCAATAGTAGGAACAATGGGTCTTATAAAAAAGAATATACAATCGTATTCAGATATGTTACCGATACATGGAACTCTATACGAAATGCAGGAGTCATTACTGGGGACATTGCAGGTGCTGCGAACAGCACTTCTGGCTGACATCCAGTATTGAAATAATACTAATTTCATGAACTTTAATTATACTTTGACTTAGGAATGGGGTCCATTCCCATCACGGTATAAGAAACCCAAAAGATTTGGAGAAAATAAAAAGGGAGAATTCATATGTATTCTCATACAGTTGGAAACATGAACAGACAAGTCCAGTCTCAAAACATATCATAACCAGATCTCACAAGCATTAGACTAATAGCCAAATATATGCTGCCCAATCAAACTTTTGGAGGAATTAATACATGAGAAAGGAATCATGTTATAAGACCGTCACTTTTCCCTCATCAGCAAAAACAATGAAAAGTATTTCATGGAAAGCACTTTTGGTGCCCACTTGAATTTACCTTAGATCCACTCTTCTTGTCTCTATTAACAGCTTGTTCAATGATCTCCTTGCTATAAATGCAATAATGTAAGTTAATCACACCAGTATTACTCAGATCAAACTCCACTACAATAATGTACAGGCCACCTTACAACAGAACATTCAAAGAGTTTGGCACATGCATCTGACAAAATAACTTCTCAATACTGCTAGTTAAACTGAAGTAATACTTTTCAGGACATAACGGATCCTATCAGACACCCCTGAAAAAATATAAGACTCTCACGGTAACCCTTTAACCCAAGAAATGTGACAAAGATACTTCAATCTAATCGTATTAGCTGTTAATATTCACCATACCCATCAAACAAAGTCAATCAGGTTCTACACCAAATAATGTAAGCCTATAAATTTACAAATATACTGCCTTTAGAAACCTGACACTGCATAAAAATAGGTATCCATACCTTAAAACTAAAGTATTGTTTATCTATTATGGCATTTCTCTCTCCATGGGATACGAACACTAAAAATTGCTACTAACAAAATTTGTCACTTTACTTCATTATCATTCAGTATGGAACACCACCACTTTAAGTAAATGAAGGCAGCTCCCAGTAACAACCAGGCCTTCACTACTATGTATCTCGCTAATCTTTATGCTACTGTATAATGGCCACAGCTACTCCCCAATGGTATGAAGCCAGCCCACATATCTGTTACCCACTTGCTGCAATACTAAAAAAATAAATAAATCAGAATTCAACTTGACCACAGGTGAAAGGTCATTCATTAAAAATTGCACCTATACCTTGGAACTCCTTGCAAGACGTTTAACAGGCCAATGAACTTGTTAAAGTTGAGAAGTAAAATAGGACTTAATATAAGAAAACAATATACCTGTTCATGAGACAACTGGCACATACACTAGGCTTCCCAACAAAGTACAGTTGTGTACACTTACCATAAATGTAGATGTTCGAGTGTATTCACTGTTGCAGTCATCACTTTTGGGTTATCTGCTTGCAGTAGCCCTCAGTCAGATTAACAAAGTCTTGAGTCCTGTGTCGGTTGTTGTCCCTTCTTCCATGACGTCAGGTCATCAGGGGTATAAAACATGCAGCCGACGTCATTGCACAGTTTTTCTAAACAAACCATAGACCAATCTTGTTTTGACATGCTGCTAATCCTCATTGTAAAAACTTACTGAATATTTCCATGTTACCTTGTAATACTATGCAGTGCAACAGAACTGAGTTACTGTTACCTTTGACTCATTCACTGCTGAAGTGTCTACGGACCTGCCCACCAACCCCAATAACAAAAACAACTGTATGGGAAAAGACAACAGTGAGAATGCACTAACTTGAGTGGTTTATATATGATCATATTTCTTTAAAATATTTTTTGTGGAGGTGTACGGGTGTGAGGAGTAAGACCCCTGATAAATCAGCATTGAGCAGAAAGGACTGCAGTTGCCAAAGAAGAATTCATTTTTCCCTGTGATGATAGGCTGATAAAAAAAACTCAGAGAAAGTGAATGTTGAAACATTTACTCTATCTCTCTTTCGGCTTTTCCTGGCTAGGGGTCACTTAACATTCCTTTTTCAAAACAACTTTTAGAAAAGTATGAGACAATTAACTTGCAAGTACTACTCCAGTCTATGTAGTACAAAAGCTTATATATGCCTACATAAAAATGCATTGCAAATCCACTTGTAAGTCTAGGTCCTACATAATCTGTAGGAAGTGCTACCTGGTGAAAGGAGTTTCCAGAGATTCACTCTTGATTATGGCCCTGTTCAGCAACTGTGTGAGATAAAGTCATTCTGCAGCAATTCACTATTGCATAGTCCTGTGAATACTGTTAATACCATAAACAGATCAGCAATGGCGGTCAATTTACATGTAACATTACCCTTGCTACAAGGAACACTAGCTTTCCTTGTGGAAGGATGCACTCATCCTACCAAACAACAACAGATTTAAAACAAAGTTTAATAAAAGGAATGCAGTATTCAGGGGCAAAATTACAAAAATGGCTGATAAATTTATATACATTTTATACATAATTTGGTGCATTGTCACCTCTACTGACTCCTCCTTGTTTCTCCCCAAATAATCCACACACTCCTTCAAACAATGTGACAGCTGGTGAGGTGAAAACAGAAAAGATTTTATCTGCACAAAGAAACAAGAGCTTGAATGTGGAACAGCAGCCCTACTTCTAGGAGAATGAGAATGTAGTGCTCCTATTTTTATTGTGGTATGCATATCCATGGGAACATGTCCACCAACTTACGATAAGAGATCTCGGCAGTGGCAAACCCTCCCCAAGAAAGGAGAGCTTGCATTAGCATTGCAATATGCTCCCCTTCTTTTAATAGGCTTATCCACTAACTGGATCCGATAATTGAAGATAGGTCTCCTGTGTCAAGGGCTTGACAATTTCTGATAAGCAACATTATTAACTTTAAAGACGTCACTGTACATGCTAACCTAATGGCATATTGGCGGGTCATCTGCTGGTGATCAAAGATCAAACAAAAGCTCAAGTACCACAGATCCAGCAGAAGTGGGACAACAGTGAAGAGAACAGCCTGTTCACCTCTCCAGGATGGAAGAAGAAATGGTGGAGAGTCTAGCTGAAAGACAAGGCAGAAACTTCAATGGAAACCAGAGGCCCTTAGCTAGGTGTCTAACTGTAGAGGGAGGGCAGCGGTTTCTGGATATGCTGCACACTTGTGCCAATAAGCATGGAGTTTTCACTAAAGTCAATGGCCTCCTTACTCCACTTCTGCTGCTGAAAAACTCTGAGGAATACTTACCAAAAAAAAAAATTTCCAAAACAGTGATCTAATCCCTACTGCCCAAAATTATCCTTTGTGGAGCACAGAGGGGCTTGCAGCCATTTTGGTTTTGAAGATGCTGCGGGGGTCCACTATGTCATGTTTATACTGAAGACCTAGGATAGCTGCCCTTGTGGGCTATTTTAAGTCTAGCCAATTTCCCTTTTAAACCTTGTACCTTGTGACTGTGAGGTAAACAGCTTAACCATTACACCACCTCCAAAAAGAAAACTTGGGTAGATAATTAACGTGAATAACTACAAACAGACAGCTTGCACAAAGCACAATGCAGTCCTAGTGCTCTCTCTTGGGTACTTGGATATGTCTGGAACATCAGAAGATTTTTCAGAACAGGAAAGTCCTTGATTTTCTTTGCCATTCAGAAATGCAACAAACACTCAAATAAGTGAATGCACCTCTTGCAGCTTCTACTAACATCTTCACTTGGCTTATGAAATTACTGCAAAATCTACATGCACCTTCACATCCAAAATGCACATTAAGTGTCTACATCACATCACATTTTACATACTTTCCAGTAGGTCTACTTCTCTGCAGCACATATGTAGCCTTCAGGCAAAACACTTGTCACTGTTTCAGGTCTTTAATTTTCAGTTATGTTTCACCTGGTAATTTTGCGATGTCAGCATTTCATCTAAAACATCTGAGTACCCTATAAGACAGCTAGTGCCCATTACAACTTTCATGTATTTAGTACATTAAGTTTAAATTTTCTCTCCCAATCTGATGTATTACAATTCGTACCACCACTATTCTACACATTCTTTACCAGCATCATGTTTTAGTCTTACATCTATTGTTCCTAAAATTTACCATAGCACCAAAAAAATCAAAATGATTATAGCACTAATCTGGTTTTATTATGCACAATAAAGACAGATTTTACAACTGCAATTTAGAACCATTAAAAGACTATATACTACATTACGATATGAAATCCTATCAGCAACAAAGGAAAATCATCCATTTATTTAAGATCACATTAAGAACTGGCACTAATTTTTAGATGATAAAGAAATGGGCAAACATTACAATGAATAATCAAAGCATCGTTTTATGTGTTTTTCTTTACTAGTATGAAATAAATGCAAAGGAAAAAAGATGAGTAGTTTATCTGGCTGAAAATTACGTAATACTGTACATTAAACATAGGCTTGATGATGGAAATCTCGTTGATTTCATAGAGGACAGTACAAACTATTACCTGGTGTTTGGGCTGTTGTGGTTTTTCTCTGTTGGTTTGCTGCGACTGTATGTCACTGTGCATTGGACCAATCGGTGTTGGCTGTGAGCAAAGAAACAGAACAAAATACAATGCACACTCTGAAAAGCAAACATGAAACTTGCTCTAATCTACACTGGTGCAAAGTCCCAATACCTAACTATGCGGAAAAAAATACTTATCTTCTCTTCATATCTTCAGTGCTTTTACCTTAATGACGCTAAATAGAAATCTGCAGAACAGAAAAGCTGTCTGCAGTGAAAAAATGCAAGTTCAAGTATGCAGGGGACATTTTACACTAGAAAGCAGAAAGGAGACAACAAATGTTTTTTTTCTTACCAAGGAGATTAAATTTTTAAACTCAGAAATATATTTCAGTGTGCTCCCCACTCCACAAAGAATCATATTCTATTTTTAAACAAAGCAACAAGCCAGCATTTGTGTGATCAACTAAATTTACTAAGTTCATGAACATCATGTTCTTTCCTCTCTGTAGTTACAAACCCAACTTAGAACAAGAATAAGACAGTGACAACTGCCGGCAGTGAAGATGGTGCGACTTAGAATAACTGTGCACTACTCAGTAGTGACAATTATAACACTCTGGGTCAGGTTCGGTATTCTTTCCATGCTGTAGTTTACTGCCACTCTCAACTTCCAGACAAGTAAAATAATTCATTAAAAGCATTCTTAACCTTAATCATTCTCTTGAAAATTAATCACACAGATGTGTGACTATACTTGGCTTTCTCATGGAAACTAACAAAATAGATAGCTAGCAATCAAGATAAACGGGACATTAGAAAAGGAATAATAAGGGAGGGAGGGCCATATTCCACTCAAAAAACATACTCATCTAAAAGGGGGAAGAAGAGAGAGCATATGCATGAACTGTAAATGATAAAGTAGAGTCCATGACAGCACTTGTGCATTTCCTGTTTAATTACGTGTGGAGTGACACCAAATATAAAGACTTAATTAGCTATGGATCATCTCTAGGCAACACCTGGGAAGTACAAAACCTGAGTAACATCAAATTTATGATTAATCTGCTTTTTGTGGTCCAATTAAATAAATTTAGTGAAATCTGCTTGCAACTTTTCCTGTAATTTGTAATATGACTTACCTGAATGCAATAAGATGACAATTTGTGCACTTAATATTCAGATAATGAAGGTCAAATTAAGATCATTCACAGATATCAAGAACAGTAAGGTTGGCAAAACAGAGTCCGGCTAAATACCACAAGACTTCCAGAATCAGAAAAGGAGGATTCTACATACAATCGATATCTGTTAGGCAAATTACCCAAAAAACTAACCCCAAGCCAAACTTTAGTATTTCCAAGTTTGTAAGTAGTGAGCTGTCAGCAATTTCAAGGGCCTTTGTCATATCCAAAAATATTCTGCCAATGAAAAAAAAAACTTCATACATAATATCATACGTAGAGTCGGTAATATTAGGATGTGATCAAACTCATGCCAAAAGGAACTTGCCAGTTGTTTACATGTTCAAGTACCTTCACGTTGGACTACTTTTGAGCCTATAGCCGTTTATGTTCAGGTAGATTCATTACAGACACTAGCTTTCTGAATACTTCATTGACTATTCATAAATTTGTTGTATATCTAAAAGCATGTGGAAAAAAGAGGAAATTACTTGGCAGACAAATGGCTGTTGCATACTTTAAAAACGGAATTTAGGTTAACAGAATGTCCAAAAATGTACAGTAAGAGTTTAAGTATTAATGGCACTGCCACTCTTAAAAAATACAGGATGAAGAACACAAACTTGCACCAGAATTCTTGTCCAGCGGTTTCAGTTATGCACCCTTTCTGTATGAATTTCTTTGAAATGAAGTATAGGGCTGACGTCAGCTCTAGTAATAAGATGGGGGGGGGGGGGGTAAGGCTACAAGGTTGAAAATATTGTACGATTGTATGAGCATCTCGTCAATCTTTGCATGGGACAGCTACAGCCAACCAGCAGTCATCTACCGAATACACTGGCTGGTAAAATCTGGTACAGGCTCTTGAGTGAAGCAGAAAGTAAAATTGAATGCTATTATGGCTGACCGCAAATATTTCTACCCCAAAGCGATCACCCTAAGGTCCCCACATAAACCCCATAAACTGAGGGCACCAAAATAAAGCCCTAGGTCACCCACACTTCATGGGATAAGTACTACAGGAAGCGGCTCCTGAGACTGCCTACTGTGAATGGTTGAAAAGGTAAAGCAGTCAATACATGGTTTGTTCTGGATCAGTCTGATTTTAAACAAGACAGACCTAGTGAGGGCTGAAGGTGAGTAGTTTTGCTTAAAGGTCTGAATGGTAATCTGACACTTGAGGTACCACCACCATGAAAGTAGAAACCCATGTCAGGGTAGTGCTTCACTCTTAAGGGGTGACTAGTTACCTAATCCCAAAACATGTCCCCAGATCATGGACAAAATCACGACAAATCTCCTAACTCGCATATGATAAATCTTCATGACCTCAAGTTTCCTACATGCCAATTTGACAAAGGGATCCACCAGAATACAGTTAAAAGTGCAAACAAGAGATATTTGGGTAGAACAGTGCCCCTTGCACATCCATTCATCCATTTTCCAATAACCTGCTTTATACTTTACAAGACTGGGGAGAAGTTGGAAACTATCACAGCAGTCAATGTACATAAAGCACAGAAACACATTCCAGACAGGGTACCAGTCTATCACAGAAAGCACTCTCACTCATGCATACACCTACAGGCAATTTGGAGAATACCAATTCACTTACTGCATGTCTTGGTAATATGAGACAAAACTGGAGGACCCCCCCGACCTCCCAAAAACACAGACATAGGGAGGAAAAATGCAGAGTGCAAAGAACAAGGCTGCAAGAGATGCATTTAGAAAGAAATGAGCATGCGAATTTAAGAAAAGATTTCAAGATGGCCATTCAGCAGAATATCGGGGACAAAGGAAATAGGGATTAATAGTGAGGATTTCTACAGGGGCTCCAACAGTGATAGAAATAGAAAAAAAAAGACTAACTGTAGACTTGTGGTAGTAAGGGGCTACTGGCAGGAGAGGAGGATGATGCCTGGCATATACTCGTATTTTACCAAAAGCTATTATGGAGCTTTAAAAAAATTTGGGGAGAAATAAACAACTTTTAGCAGGGAATATTACTTACAGGTGGGGACTGGAACTTGATTTGGCATACTGAGGATTTATGAGGGACACCCAAAGGGAAATTACAACAAAAAAGAGGGTAGATTTCCAGAGAAATGCATGTAAATATTTGGTACGAAGACATGAATTTTTTAGTACAAACTCAGAATTACATATTACTTCCCAAGATAGAATAACTGAGCTAGACTGAACACAAATTATATTCCACAGAAGTTTCCACCTAGAGAAAATCAAATGAACCTCCTCTGTGGGGCTTAGCAGTGACATACCAGAAAGTGTCCATCACATTCATCAATGCCATCCAGAACTTGCAAAGAATCACTTTGTGAATTCTTATGCTATAGATGTGTTCACCACAGCTATGAAATTCAGGATAAAGAGTCCTTCAGTGCTCTTTGGAAGCAAGACGTGATGGGAGGAGAAAGTACAGTTGTGTACACTTACCATAAATGTATATGTTCTAGTGTATTCACTGTCGCAGTCATCACCTGTGGGCTATCCCTGCTGTGGTAGCCCTCGGCCGGCCCGAATACCAGAGTCATTTTTTTTTGCATCGGCACCAGTCACCTGTAGTCTGACGTCACGTTGTCAGTGCTATAAAGCAAGGCAGCCAATGTCATTACTTCAGTTTTTCTTGCTCTAACCCGTCAGAAGCACAATGAAATGAGGAAAAGTGGTCCTGGTCGCTAAAAGCCACCATGGGAAGCTTATGTCCCCTAGGGGAAGATGCTACATGGGGGATGGAGGGAAGGAAACTAGGACTGCAACAGTGAATACAAGCGGACTTCTACATTTATGGCAAGTGTACACAACTGTACTATGTTCTTCATGTTTCACTGTTGCAGTCATCACCTGTGGGAGGATTCCCAAAGCTGAGGAGAAGGGTGGAAGGATAGGTTAGAACCCTAGGCATGGGTCAGCAGGCCCTGCAGAACTGCAGAGGTAAACCCTTCCCTAGACTTAGAAAAAAGAGGTAGGTGGTAATGCTTTGTAAAAGTATGGACACAGGTCCAGGTGGCAGATTCCAAGATGTCCCTGGTGGGGACTTCTCTGAGGAAGGCTGTGGAAGTGGAGGCTGTCCTAGTGGAATGAGTATGGATAGACTTAGGGGGGAGTTTCCCATATAGTCTGTAACACAAATGGATACAGTGTGATATCCATTTGGAAATGGATTGTTTGGAAATGGGCTTCCCCCTCTGTCTCAGAGGTAAAGCTGACAAATAGTTGGTCTGTTTTTTCTGAATGGTTTAGCATGGTCCAGAGAGTATCTGAGTTGTCTATGCACGTCAAGAAAGGGTAGAATTCTGTCGTCCTTGTTTTGAGGGTTGGGAAAGAAGGTGGGTAGGTGAATGGCCTGGCTGAGGGTCACATCAGACACCACCTTGGGCATAAAGGAGGGATTAGCCCTCACGGAGACCCTGTCTGCATGGAAAATGATGAAGGGCTTAACAGCCATGAGAGCCTGAAGTTCTAATACCCTTCTGACTGGGGTGACTGCTAGTAGGAAGGCAGTCTTCCAGGAAAAGTATTTCAATTCTGTAGAAGCAGCAGGTTTGAAAGGACATAAGGTTAGTTTTTCTAGAACATAATTCAGGTCCCAGGGTGGAGTGATAGGTTTTTCCAACTGAAGGATAGGGCATCCACTTTCCATGCTTGTCTGTGATAAGTCCTTGTGCAGAATTTGTCCAGTTGATAATTTTGGGGAGAGGCAAATAGATCTATGTCTGGGATCCCCGATTTCTGTGGATCCAGTTTCCACTCGTGAGGGTCCATAAGAATTCTGCTTAGGTCATCTGCCAGAGTATTTTGTTTTCCTGGCAGGATTTCTGCCTGAAGATGTACTTGGTAAGTCAAGGCTGTGTCCCACAATGCCATGGCTAGTCTGCAAAGGGGGTAGGAATGTGTCCCCCCCCCCCGCTTATGTACCACATAACCGTGGTGTTGTCCGTCTTTATCAGTAGCTGTCCTGGATGAAGTAAGTCTTTGAAGACTGTCAGGGCATTCTGAACAGCTAGCATCTCTTTCTGGTTGATATGCAGATGCATTTGTTTTGGGCTCCATATGCCCTGAATGCATCTTCCCACCAGGTGGGCCCCCCAAGCATAGTCTGATGCATCTGTGGTTAGGGTTTAGGTGGCAGGGGGTAGAGTGAAAGACCGTCCCTTGTTCTGGTGACATGTCTCTGCTCACCAAAAAACTCTTGTTGTAGGCAGGGAATGAGAGGAATCAGTTTCCAGACTGTGACGATGCTGACTCCATAAACTCTTTAGATACCACTGTAGTTTCCTCATATGCAGTCTTGCATATGGAATTAGTAGAATGCAGGATGCCATGAACCCCAAAGCCTGCAGAATTTGTCTTGCAGATAACTGGGTTTTTGTTGCCATCTGTTTGAAGTATAAAGTCAGTTGCCTTTGTTTGTCTGGCGTAAGGTAAGCCATCTGGGCAGTTGTATTCAAGCTTGCACCCAGGAATGTAATTTTTTGAGAGGGTACCAGTTGTGATTTCTTTTCGTTTAGTGTGTACCCTAGGTATGTTAGAAGCCTTTTTACAAACGCTGTTGAAGAAGAATGTCCTTGTTTTCTGCTTGAATGAGACAGTCGTCCAAGTAAGGATAGATTTGTATGCTTCTTTGTCTGCAAAATGCAATTACTGGTGCCAGGCACTTTGTAAAGACCAAAACAGTGGTCTGAGTGCCCAAAATTAGAACTAGTAAACCTGGAATAAGGCACAAATGGAGCTCAGCAAACTGACAACTTTTTTAATGGACACAAGCACAAATAAATCCACAGCAAACTAAATCACAGCGGCACAGCACAGCAAACAAACTCACAGCAGCACAGTATGTCCATTAAAGAAGTTGTCCATTTGCTGAGCTCCATTTGTGCCTTATTCCACTTTGTCAAGACCCTGGGCGCAAAAGATAAGTCAAAGGGCAGTGCAGAGAATTGGCAATGCATAAAAGCTGCCTTGAAGCAGAGGCATCTTCTGCACGATTCCCTTACTGGGATATGCAGGTATGCCTCAAGTCTAGAGTCACTAACCAAGCATTCTTGTCCAGCATGGGCAGTAGCTGTTGTAAAGTCAACATTTTGAATTTTGGGATGTCCAAGAATGTGTTCAAAATCGCTAAGTCCAGTATTGGACGCCAGGCATTGTCTTTTCTAGGTACCAGAAACAGTCTTGAATAAAAACCTTGTCCTTTTTCCTGTTCTGGTACTGGTTGAATAGCCCCCATATCTATGAGGGACGTAACTTGTTTCTGAGCCTCTGCCCATTGATTTTGTAGCAGATCTGGCCAACCGTTTGGAATTGGCAAAGTATGGAAATGAAATCTGTACCCCTGGGATACTATATTTAATACCCACTTGTCCTAGGTAATTAACTGCCAATTTTGAGCATGAAGTGCTAATTTTCCCCCCAAGGGGGCTGCCAAAAGATAAGTGCTTGGTGATGGTAGAGGGAAGTTATTGAGACTGCTTACTGCAATGTAGTGATTTGGAGGTAGAGGCACCCCATTGCTTTGACCTGTAAGAACCCTGTGATTGGTATCTAGAGCCTTTTGAGCACCTGGATTTGCCTTGTGAGGCTCTGTTGGACACATGAAAGGACCAATTTTTAGTAGGCCAGTGCCTACTGAATCTGGGTGGCTGCACTTGTAAGAAATCTTTTACAGTTTGCATAGATTTAGCTTTGTCTTCCATTTTCTTTAATACCTCTTCTGCCTTATTACCAGAGGATCATGCTGTAAAGGTGCATCCAACAATTTAGCTTTAACATGATCAGGCAGATCTTGCTCCTTGAGCCAGGCATGCCTTCTACTCACAGATCCAGTAACTGCGGCCCTGCAAGAGGCCTCCAAGGAATCAAAACCACATTGCAAAGTATGCTTTCCAACCTGTTCTGCTGCATGCAGTAATTCCTGTAATTCTTTATTTTCCACACAATCAGAAATCAACATAATTTTCTGTTTCAATAAGCCCATAACATGCTGTTGATATTTAAGCATCTGAAACTGGCAGTTTAAGGCCCTAATTGCCAAGGTTGCAGACACAAACTTTTTTTCCCCATCTATCCAGCGCCCTGGAATCTCTATCAGAGGGGGTAGGATTTTTGGCTGTAGAGGCCTTTACACTTTTGGGATCCTGTGAGATAGTTTCTGGATCAGCAGCAGGATTTTTGAATAAAAATTTGTGGGAGTCAGGAACCCTGTAATATCTGTCTGGCTTACTAGGAGCCAGAGGTAGGGAATCAGGAGCCATGCTTGATTCCGAAAACACATCAACAATGTCTAATACAGGAGGTATAGCCAAAGGCCTATGCTGAGGAAGAAGGAAATCCCTAAGCCTCTTTTTTGATTCAGAGAAATCCTTACTCTCCCAATGAAAATGTTCCCTTAAAGTATGCAAGGTTTCTCCAAAAGAATAATTCTCAGGAGGAGATGCAGATGGAATGGATTCTTCTGCATCTGAATCCTCATAAGGTGGTATAGAAAATTCCTGATCAGAAGAGGAATCAGAAGAAACAGAAACCTGATCTGAAAATTCATAATCAGTGTCTTGCCTAGGCCTCTTAGCGGGGGGTGGGGGGGTGTATTGGGAACCCCTGATCAAGGTAATTAAGTCCTCAGCCATTTTAATCATCTGTTTTTTAGGCATAGGGGCCTGAGCACGTGGCTCATGCGTCTGTTTTTTTAGACTTAGAAGTTGTTTTTGAAGCTGGTGTCGGTTTTATATAGAAATGTTGAGGCCTGAAAACACCCTCAGAAGCTGGTGCCTGCTCAGCGGCTCCAGACCCATCCGAGGGAGAGACAACCGCGGTTCAATACTCTGAGAATCTCGTGGCATACTGGACTCCGCATGGGTCTCGGTAAAGGCCTGCGACTCAAAAGTAGCAGGTATCAGGGGATGCGAAAGCACCTCATTGAGTACCGACAAACCGGCGACTGGCTTAGGAGAAGCTTCATCATCGGTTTTGGGCATCGACGGTCTGTCTCTTTTTCTTTGCATTTTTTGTGAACTCTGGTAGTCAGATTGCTATCCGACGACATTTCATGGTAATTAAATCTGGATCCAAAATATTCTGAAGCAAAAATATACCAATGCTTAATAGTGCGTTGGTTAAATCTAGCACAAAACCGACAGCAAGGCACATTATGATCTGGGCCTAGGCAAGGAATACAGTACAAATGAAAATCCTTATGAGGTATTTGCTTCCCACAAGTAATGCAATTATTAACTTTTACTGACATCGGTAAGGAGCAAGAAAAGTTTCAACGGGTACTTAGCTTTAATTGAAGACTTCGGTTCTGAAACTCGAATGCGAAAATTTCAGGAGTCGGCTGACCAGCACTTGTGAACTGCTTCTGCTTCAGGCACCGTGTGGCAAGAAAGACTGAATAAAATGGTGTCGGCTGCATGTTTTATACCCCTGACGACCTGACGTCATGGAAGAGGAGACAGCAACCGACGCAGGACCCAAGACTTTGACATTCAGGCCGACAGAGGGCAACCTGCCAGCAGATTAGATTACCCAAATGTAATGACTGCAACAGTGAAACACGAAAAACATCAGCTAGACAGATTGAAACAAAGTTAAGAAAAGCCTCTAATTGAAAAACCCCAGGCCCAGATGCAGTACCCAACTTCTGGTTAAAAGTATTAACATATTTGCATGAAGATTTAGTCATGCGTAAGAACCATTTCTATGCGCAACAAACTGGCTAAGAACAGGAAAAACAATGCTCCTACTTAAGAGTGAACCTGCAAGCTACCCTGAAAATTATAGACCAATAACTTGCCTTCCAACTACATATAAACTATACACGGGAATCAATGTCACAGTTTATAGTCATTTAGAAGAAAACTCAATTATGGAAGTAGAACAAAAGGCCAATAAAGGAAAGTCAAATGGAACAAAGGATCATTTTTGTTAATGTCATATTGGAGAATTGTAAAAAGGGGAAGAATCTAAGTATGGTATGGACTGACTACAAAGAAGCATTTGATAGTGTCCCTCATTCATGAAGGAGAGTGCTTAAAAATGTACAAGATACACCCCACACTGATTGACTACATTACAGTGACCATGAACCAGTGGCAGACCACTTTGCAATTAAACCATGATAAAGGATAAATTGTTATCCCAGGGATAAAAATTCAAAGGGGGATATTCCAGGGTGACTCTCTGTCACCATTACTATTCTGCCTTGCCCTTAATCCATTAAGCTGTTTACTCAACAGCTTAGTCCATGGCTATAATTTGGCTCCTACAAAACAACAAAGTGTAAAGACTTCTCACCTTCTCTGTCGATGATGTAAAACTGTATGGCTCATTAGATGAGGAACTGAAAGCAAAACTGCAAGTTGTCAAAACTTTTTCAGATGATGTCAAAACTTTTTCAGATGATATAAGAATTTCATTTGGTCTTGATAAATGTGCAAAAGCAACCTTTAAAGCAGGAAAACTGCAACTCCAGGAAAACATCAGTTTGGGACAAGAATGTGATATAAAAGAACTTGAGCAAGAAGGAGTGTATAAATATTTGGGAACTGATGAAGGATCAACAATAAAACACGAACAAATGTGAATAAAACTTAGTAAGGAATACTTCAGAAGACTTAAATTAATCCTGAAAACAGCACTGACATCTAGGAAGAAAATACAAGCTATAAACCAATTTGCTCTTCCTGTCCTAACCTACAGTTTTGGAGTGATTGACTGGCCCCAAAACGTGTTGGCTAGATTAGATAGGAAAACAAGAAGGATGCTTCGTGCTCACCAAATGATTTATAAAAATCAGTGCATACTAAGATTATATATTCTCCGTTCTGAAGGAGGAATGGGCCTCCTTGAAACTGATTATATGTACAGATCTGTAGTTGCGGGACTCCACACATCTGCTGAGCTCACAAGACCCACATGTAGTAAAAGTTTTGAAAAATGAGAAGAATAAATCTAAGATTACTTCCCTGCTTGATCTAGCAGAAGCTCATCGGCGTCTAGCAGGAATGGAAATCAAACCAGAAGAAGATAAAATTCAGGCAGCAACTAATGTGCCAAAAAACAAAAGAAAGATTATAAGGTGAAGGATCAGATGAGAAGGCAAGAAATGTGGGAAAAGCATAAATATAGCTGCAAGTATAGAAAACTTCTGGAAGAACCTCATGTTGAACAGGAATGAACACAGGAATGGTTGAGGAGAAGCAAATTCAAACCAAGAGATGAAAGGTTAATACTGGCAGCCCAAGATAGTGGGCTACATACACTTTGGTTTTCAAAGTCCATTGAACATGTGGGAAAAACAGACAAATGTAGGTTTTGCAAAACCAAACTGGAAACAGTTGTACAGCTCATTGCTGGCTGCGACATATTAATTGCAGAAGGACTTTATACTAAAAGGCATAATAATGTGTTGAGACTGTTGCACTGGGGATTGTGCAAACATTATAGCAGTGAAGTGGCCGAAAAACACTGGAAACATGAGCCACAAAGCATCATAGAAAATAAAGTCTACATCACATGGGATCATCCATTACCAACAATTCAAAAGACAGATGCTAGAAAACCAGATATACTGGTCCAAGAAAAGAAGACAAGAGTAGCACTGATCACTGAAACTGCCACACCCAGGGACTACAGTGTGTTGCGTACAGAGAGAGACAAAGTCATAAAATATCAGGATCTGCGGGCAGAAGAGAGCAATGTGGAAGAAAGATACCCAGATATTTCCAATAGTAGTAGGAGCAACGGGTCTTGTAAAAAAAAAATTTACAATCGTATTTAGATATGTTACCAATATATGTAACTCCATACGAACTGCAGGAGGAGTCATTACTGGGCATATTATGGGTGCTGAAAGAGCACTACTGGCAGACAAAGACTGAAACGATACTAATTTCATGAACTTTAATCGTACTTTGACTTAAAAATGGGTTCCATTTCTGTCGTGGTATTAGAAACCCAAGAGAGTTGGAGAAATTAAAACAAATAGGTTACTAGGACAGAAGGAAGGAAGTTGACCCGTGGCAACTCATCATCTGTCCTCCCTGGATTTTCATTTAAGGCATTTTTGGGAGGCAAAAGTTGGGTGGTAACAGGCAAGGCCACTGTGGACTTCATATGCAGAGTCAGAATGTCAGTGTCTATTAGTTTTAGAAATAACATCTGGGTTTTGAGAGTTCTCCAGACTGTACGGAAGGAAGAACAGCTCCCTTCTCCATGATTCTGGATTGAACAAGTTTCAAATGATGCTGACAATTAAGAAATGTATCATTTGATGGCAGTGCTCTGAGTGTCAGCATCTGTTAAGAGAGGACTGGCTTTCCCAGACACACTTACTACAGGAGGTGCAGGGACTTGAGAGATCTTTACTGGCTTGATGTCAGCATATGGTCATGTTTCCTAAGGATGGATTTCCACAGTCATTAGCCCAGGTTCCAACAGATGAAAAACAGCTTTCTGATGTAAAGAACCTGACCTATGAACCATAACAGAGAAGGACTCAATAAACCCTCCTCATTCTGGTCCATGAAACCATGCTGCACCCTGGGGGGGCTGGATAAAATTTTCAGTCAAGAAGTACTACCAAGCTCCATATATCTTCAAGAGAACCCACTGGAGATAGGATGATCACAAACACACACCAGCCACTTGACTGGAGAATAGACATAGCTTACATCTCAGACCCTCCCCACCCAAACATATATTTATATACTTGCACACACAAACACACTGCTAAGTTGGTGGGATGTACTTTCATAATCCTCGATACAAAATAATGGCTTGAACTTCAGTCATTGTTAACAGAGTATGGTCATGACTTACAAGAATACCAAAGCCATCTTTGAGACAGACACCTCTAAGACAGAGTTGTCCAATACCTTCTACTTGTTTTACCTTTTAACTGTGATCCAGCACAAGCCTCAGGCTGTGTCAGGGACTCTTCACTGATCCCTGTACTGGGCTTTGCCATCTACTGACATCCCAGAGAACCAAGGAAGACCAAAAACTTCACACTCCTGTGTTAAGTGGCTGGGTAGAAACACTGGCACTTAATGCAGCAATTCATATTATGCTCCACTCCCGAGTGACAGAGACAATGCTGACTATTTGAAGGCTGTGTGTATACTTCAATAGTTTAACTGCTTTAGACACAGGATCTTTTATTTATTTATTTACTGACCACCATTTGATGACACAAAGTCTGACTGGGTCAGGAACCCATTTTTAGCAGAGGCCTGGGGAGAAAAGCTCCAACAATACAAATGAGTATGCAGTTAATTACAGTTAAGATACAATTACAATATACAATTAACAGACATGCATATAATTTGAGATGCAAGAATTCCTAAAACACACTCTGAAGAATTATGAAGAGAGATTAATAAGTAATAAGATTACTTAGGGGAGAGAACAGAAAAAGGAAGATCACAGAATCATACATAAATAGGGTAACACTGAAAATAATCTTTGTATTATAGTAAATGAAACAAGGGAAACAACTATAATGACTTTTAGGAGGGAAGTGAGAGAAGAACACAGTGGTGAAGAAAGTAGAGATATGTTAATAATGGTAGATATAGGTTAAGATAAAATAAAGTACATGGGTTATGCCAAAAAAAAAAAAAAAATCAGAGGAAGGAGGTAAACAAGGACAGAGGGCTAGAAAGTGTAAAGAATATACTAGTGAGAAAAACAGGAGTTGATAAGCCAGTGCAGATTAGAGAAATACTCAAGAAGCTAGACATCAGGAAGGATAGAGGGGAGAAAGGAAATAGGATGAGGGATGAAAGGAGGAAAGTGGGGAAGACAGGAAGTACCATACAGTAAAGAAGGAAGTAAGAAGGTACTAGCAAGTGTTATTCTGGTAGGTTTGTTCATAAAGTGTTTGTGCCTGTATAGTTTTCCTAGTTTAAAATGTGTTTTTATTACGTTGAGCATGTTTTTTTTTTTTTTTGCTTGAGTTACAATTTCAATTTCCATGTTGTTCTGTGTGTATATTTTGAAACTGTGAAGAAGTGGTTTAGGTGTGAATAACTGAAGTTCAGTTTTGTTATGATTTAGGAGGAGGAGAAGAGGCGGAAGGTATGACTGAAGGCAGGTAAAGGCTAGGACTGTGATAGTGAGGGTCGGAACTTTGAATGTTGGCAGTATGACTGGTATAGGGAGAGAGCTAGCTGATATGATGGACCGAAGGAAGGATGGTATATTGTGTGTGCAAGAGACCAGATGGAAGGGGAGCAAGGCTAGGTGTATCGGAGGCGGGTTCAAATTGTTTTATCATGGTGTGGATGGGAGGAGAAATGGCGTAGGCATTATCCTGAAGGAACAGTATGCTAAGAGTGTTTTGGAGGTGAAGAGTGTCGGATAGAGTGATGTTTATGAAGCTGGAAATTGATGGTGTAGTGATGAATGTTGTTAGGGCATATGCTCCACAAGTTGGGTGTGCGATGGATGAGAAAGAAAAATTTTGGAGTGAGTTGGATGAAGTGGTGATGACTGTACCCAAGGGTGAGAGACTGGTGATTGGAGCAGATTTCAATGGGCATGTTGGTGAAGGGAACCGAGGGGATGAGGAAGTGATGGGTAGGTATGGTGTTAAGCAAAGGAATGCAGAAGGTCAGATGGTAGTGGATTTTGCGAAAAGGATTGACATGGCTGTGTTGAATATGTATTTTAACAAGAGGGAGGAGCATACAAGAGTGGAGGAAGATGCATACAGGTGGATTATATCTTATGTAGAAGGGCCAGTCTGAGGGAGATTGGAGACTGTAAAGTGGTGGCAGGGAAAAGTGTAGTTAGGCAGCATAGGATGGTGGTTTGTAGGATGACATTGGTGAACAAGAAGAGGAGGATGAGTGTGAGGGCAGCACCAAGGACCAAATGGTGGAAATTGAAAAATGGTAATTGTGAGGTGATGTTCAGGGAAGAGTTAAGACAGGCACTGGGTGGCAATGAAGAGTTACCGAATAGCTGGGTAACTACAGCCAAGCTAGTATGAGAGGATGGCTAGAAAGGTGCTTGGTGTGACATCTGGAAAGAGGAAGGAGGACAAGGAGACCTGGTGGTGGAATGAAGTAGTACAGGAGAGTATACAGAGAAAGAGGTTGGCGAAGAAGTGGGATTGTCAGAGAGATGAAAAAAGTAGAGAAGAGTATAAGGAGATGAGGTGCATGGCAAAGAGAGAGGTGGCGAAGGCTAAGGATAAGGCGTATGACGAGTTGTATAAAAGGTTGGACACTAAGGAGAGAGAAAAGGACCTGTACCTAAACACTGGCTGGACAGAGGGACTGAGCTAGTAAAGATGTGCAGCATGTAAGGGTGATAAAGAATAATGAGGGAAACGTACTCACAAGAGAAGTGAGTGTGTTGAGCAGATGGAAAGAGTACTTTGAGGGGCTGATGAATGAAGAGAATGAGAGGGAGAGAAGGTTGGACGATGTGCAGATAGTGAATCATGAAGTGCAGCGGATTAGCAAGGAGGAAGTAAGGCTAGCTATGAAGAGGATGAAGAACGGAAAGGCTGTTGGTCCAGATGACATACCTGTGGAAGCATGGAGGTGTTTAGGTGAAATGGCAGTGGAGTTTTTAACTAGATTGTTTAATGAAATCTTGAAAAGTGAGAGGATGCCTGAGGAATGGAGAGAAAGTGTTTTGGTACTGATTTTTAAGAATAAGGGTGATGTGCAGAGTTGTAGTAACTACAGAGGGATTAAATTGATCAGTCACAGCATGAAGTTATGGGAAAGAGTAGTGGAAGCTAGGTTAAGAAGGGAGGTGATGATTAGTGATCAGCAGTATGGTTTCATGCCAGGAAAGAGCACTACAGATGCGATGTTTGCTTTGAGAGTGTTGATGGAGAAGTAAAGAGAATGTCAGAAGGAGTTGCATTGTGTCTTTGTGGATTTAGAGAAAGCATATGACAGGGTGCCTAGAGAGGAGTTGTGGTATTGTATGAGGAAGGCGGGAGTGTCAGAAGTATGTAAGAGTGGTACAGGATATGTACGAGGTTAGTGTGACAGTGGTGAAGTCTGCGGTGGGAGTGACGGATGCGTTTAAGGTGGAGGTGGGATTACATCAAGGTTCAGCTCTGAGCCCTTTCTTATTTGTAATGGTGATGGACAGGTTGACAGACACGATTAGAAAGGAGTCCCCCCATGGACTATGATGTTTGCAGATGACATTGTGATCTGTAGTGAGAGTAGGGAACAGGTGGAGGAGACCTTGGAGAGGTGGAGATATACTCTAGAGAGAGGAGAAATGAAGGTCAGCAGGACTAAGACAGAATATGCTTGTGTGAATGAAAGGGAGGATAGAGGAATGGTGAGGATGCAGGGAGTAGAGGTGGCAAAGGTGGATTTTAAATATTTGGGATCAACAGTTCAGAGCAATGATGAGTGTGGAAGTGAAGTGAAGAAGAGAGTACAGGCAGGATGGAGTGGGTGGAGAAGAGAGTGTCAGGAGTGATGTGTGACAGACTAGTACCAGTAAGAGTGAAAGGGAAGGTCTAACAAGAGGGTAGTGAGACCAGCTATGTTATATGGGTTGGAGACAGTGGCACTGATAAAAAGGCATAAGTCAGAGCTTGACGTGGCAGCGTTGAAGATGTTAAGATTTGCACTGTGTGTGACAAGGATGGACAGGATTAAGAATAAGTATATTAGAGGGTCAGCCCAGGTTGGAAGGTTTGGAGACAAAGCCAGAGAGGCAAGATTACATTGGTTTGGACATGTGCTGAGGAGAGATGCAGAGTACATTGGGAAAAAGATGCTAAGGATGAAGCTGCCAATTAACAGGAAAAGAGGAAGGCCTAAGATAAGGTTTATGGATGTGATGAGAGAGGACATGCAGGTGGTTGGTCTGACAGAGCAAGATGCAGAGAACAGGAAGAAATGGAAACAGTTGATCTGCTGTGGCGACCACTGATGGAAGCAGCCGAAAGAAAAATAAGTTTTGTTAGGATTTAGAAGCAACTGTGCTTCAATAAGCCATGTTTCAACACTGATGAAGGAGTTCTGTGTTATTTGTAAGAGCTGTTGGAGGAAGAGACAATGGTGGAATCATCAGCGTATTGGATAAGTGAGCTCTGTAGAGAAGCAGTGTGAAGGTTATTAATGAAAATGTTGAACAGCAAGGGTTGAAGAATGGAACCCTGTGGTACTCCTGTTTTATTGACCTGGAACTGTGACAGACTATTTTGCCATCCGACACATTGTTGTCTATTGACTGGGTAATTAGCAAACCATATGGCTTTGCTCACAGTATCACTGAAGGATAATAATGCTGTGGTAGTGCTATGTGCAGGACGGAAGCCATGTTGGGTGGATGCAAGGAGATTGTTATCAGAAAGATGCTTCAGAAGTTGTATGTATACGCATTTCTCTAGCAACCAGGCTAGAGGATAGAGGACAGAGATGGGCCAATAGTTTGTTAATTTGTTAGCTTCTCTACCCTTGTGTAAGGGTATTGTAATAGACTTTTCCAGAGTTTAGGAACTTCAGACTGTAGGAGAGATCAGTTTATCAGGATATGGACAAGATAGGCTACTGAATCTGTAGTGAGTTTTAAATATTCCGAAGGCAGGTTATCAGTGGAGAGGGAGCAAAGTTTTAGTTTTAGAAGAAGCTTTCATATTAGTGAAGTCGAAATTGGGTTCTAGTAAGAGTAGTAGATGAATTGTTAGACAGTGAAGTATTTTGGTGAGGATGGGTTGAAGAGGTGGTGTAATTATAAGTTGATTCTTGTAATTAGAAAGAGGATTTTCTGTAGAGTCGGAATTAGTATTGACTTTTGGATTATTTTCTAGTTTAAGTATGCTAGCTATAAAGTGAAAATTGAACATTTCCGCTAGTTGAGATAGGTCTTTATCAGGGGCAGGTGAAGGGTTTTGTAAGGACCTGGGAAGTACGGAGGAATGTGATGGTTTTCTAGAATTTTTTGGGTTCTTGGATTGACTGGATAGTTGTTGAGAGAAGTAAAAAAGAAGTTATGTACTTACCATAACGTTCCATATTTGTAGTCCATCTCGCCCTTCATTCTTACCATATAGGTTCGGAGCCGATCCTCAGCTCCAACTCGGATTACAAAGCTCAAAGTCTCTTAGTTGGCTCATGGCAAGGTAGGTATCCCATAGTGCACTAGTAAGAATCCCCAGATCTTGTTTGCTGCTGACTATAAAAGTGATAGAAATGGTTATCCACAAGGAACAACAAAGATGAAAGGTCTCCACCCTACCAAAGGCAATGCTATCCTGTCCCCAGATCCTCCGAGGACGGGGGGGGGGTAGGTGGGTGGGTTCGTAAGAATGAGGGGTGAGATGAACTACAAACATGGAACATTATGGTAAGTAAGCAACTTCTTCATGTTCTGTAGTCCTATCTCGCCTTTATTCTTACATATGGGACAGCGCCCCTAGCACCTTTTTCTCGTGTGGCTCACTGGAATATACTCTTAAGAACCATGGAATCAAAGGAGGCTCTACCCCTTGAGGTCAAATCCAGTTTGTAATGAGTAATAAAGGTATGAGGGGTAGCCCAAGTTGCTGCTGCACAAATACTGTCAGTTGGAACTCTGGCTTGAAAGGCAACAGATGTGGATAGGGATCTTGTGGAATGAGCCTTAATTTTAGACAAAGGGTTCTTTTCATTGGAAGAGTAGATAAAGCAGATACAGTTGGAAATCCAATTAGATAGAGTTACTTTAGAGACTGGCAGACCTATCCTAGTTTCAGAAAAGGATAAGAACAATTGATCTAATTTTCTAATTTCCTTAGTTCTATGTAGGTAGAACCATAACTTTCTGTGAACATCAAGTTGATGAAATTTATATTCTGCACTGTTTGAATGATTAGGAAAAAATAAAGGCAGTTCGATAGGCTAATTTGAACCAAACTGAGAGCAAAGTTTAGAGATGAGGGAAGGGTTTGTAAGAAGGGAAACTGTCTATGAAAAATCAAGTAAGGAGGTTTGACTGCCTGTGCTTGCAACTCTGACACCCTTCTAGCGGATGTAATAGCTACTAGAAAAATGGTCTTCCAAGACAAACGTCAGTTCACAGGAATGCACAGGTTCAAAAGGCGGGGAAGTAAGTTTGGACAGAACGAAATTTAGATCCCAAGGAGATACAGGTTCCTGAAAAGGAGGTCTCAGCAAGGTAGTGCCTTTAAGGAAGGTTTTACACAATCTGTGAGCCAAAGTAAAATAAACAGTACACATTTCTGCCAAAGGTGGCTCACAAACAACAAAAATCAAGGCTTAAAAACAAGATGTGAGCACACCAACAAAGCTGAGAAAAAGCCAAAAAAAAAAAAAAAACGGTGTGCTCACATCTTGTTTTTAAGCCATAATATGTGAGCCATCAGATTAGGCTCATGTTGTCTCAAATGAAAATTTGATATCGCTGCCAGTTGAACTTTAATTGTAGCGGCAGTTGATCCCTGATGGAAAAGTTCAGTTAGGAATTCTAACACAAAGGGGATGGATGCTGTGTAAGGATCTACATTTTTCTCTTTTGCCCAGATAGAAAATCTTTTCCATTTGCTAGCGTATAACTTCCTTGTGGAAGGTTTGTGGGAAGACGTAAGGATATGAGTCACTGCAGGTGAAAAATCATGAAGCCTGACTAGGGATGGAAGTGGAACAGCCACGCTGTCAAGTTGAGGGTGTGGAGGCAGGAGTGAAGGGAGCCTGACATGTGTGTCTGAGGTCTGGAACTGGGTCCAGAGTCCATGGATGGTCTAAGAGATGAGGCCCGAGAAAGGGGAACCAAATCTTATGAGGCCAGTAAGGAGTGATCAGAATCATTTTGCTTCCCAAGGACTTTGCTTTCTGGATCACTTTCGATATGAGCGGAAAGGGGAGAAAAGCATAAAGAAGTCCTGGAGCCCAATTGTGAACAAGTGCGTCTCTCTGTGATTCCCCTGGAGGGGGAATAAGGGAGAAGTAGCTGCTGCATTTGACGTTGATTGGACTGGCAAAAAGATTGCAGCAAGGCTGTCCCCATTTGCAGAAAATCTGTTACGCTACTTTTTGATTCTGAGACCACTCGTGCGGCATCAAGATTACCCTACTGAGCTTGTCGGCTATCACATTGGCTGTCCCTGGGATATGCGCTGCTACTAGAAAGTGCTGGGAAGATGTCGCCCACTGCCAAACATGAAGAGCCTCTCAACAAAGGGGGTAAGATCTGGTTCCTCCTTGCTTGTTTAGATACCATACACCACTGACGTATAGTCCGACTTGATTGCTATCTTCCCTAGAGGAAGAAAGTCATGAAGTGCTTGCAAAGCTAGAAGCGCTGCTCTCATCTAGAGGACATTGATATGCAGGTGAGCCTCGTGATCTTGCCATGTGCCTTGGACAGTCCTGCCTAAATAATGCCCCCCCCCCCCAACCTATCTGGCAGGCATCCGTGGTCACAGTAGCAATGGGTTGGCGAGGAAGGAAGGGTGTTCCTGTTGTTAGTTGATCAGGCTGAATCCACCAACGAAGGTCCTTTTTTGCAAGATTCCGTTATGAGAATATAATGAGACAGAGGCCATTGCTGAAGAGACCACTGGGAAAAAAGTAGCCACGGCAGAATTTGCATATGCAATCTGGCCGGTGGAACTAGATTTATGGTAGAAGCCATGGTCCCTAAAAGTTTCAGCACTGTCCTGGCCTTGACTTTTTGTTGAGGAAGTAAGCTGTATATCTGTTGCCTGAGATTTTGAATTCTGTCTACAGGAAGACGAGCCATCATGGCGACTGTGTATATTTCTGCGCCTATAAAAGTCACAAATTGAGAGGACGACAAGGCAGACTTTTCCCAATCTATCGTAATCCCTAGCTGGGTACAGAGCTGGATGGTTGCATCCCTGGCTTGTAGGAGTAGGTGCCTGGTGGTGGCGGTCAGGAGCCAGTCGTCCAGGTACGGAAATACTTTCAATCCACGAAGTCTCAAGTGAGCTGTCACTACCGCCATGCATTTGGTGAACACCCTGAGGGCTGTGGTGAGACCAAATGCAGAGCACAAAATTGGTAATGACTGGCTCCCAGCAGGAAGTGTAGTTGACTCCTCAATGCTCTGTCCATTTTGAAGTGATAGTACGCATCTTGGAGGTCTATGGAGAACATCCAATTGTCTTTCCTTAATAGAGGGAGTTACAGACTGCAGGGTTACCATTCGGAACTTGGACTTCTTTACTGATTTGTTTAGTTTGCTGATGTCCAAAATGGGCCTCCAGTCCCCTGTTCGTTTTGGAACTAAAAAGAATCTGGAGTAAGTTCTGAATCCTATCTGGTCTGTAAGGACGGTTTGGATGACTCTCTCTGAAAGCAACTTTTGAACTTCTATGGTTGCTTGATCCCTGTGATTGGATGGAACATCTGGGATCTTCTTGGGGGTGTGGGGTGGAAGAAAGAAGGGTATGGAGTATACTCTGGTGACTATTCTTTGTACCCACTTGTCTTGGGTGATGTTGAGCCAGGCTTCTGGATACAAAGATAAGCGACCCCCGACTGGCTCCAGAGAAGTGCAGCCGGACCACACATCAGGAGCACTGACAGGGACAGCCACGAAAAGAATCGTGGCCACCCTGGTTTTGCAGACCCCCCCCCCCTGCCTTGAGGGCAACATCTACCATTAGCTCCTCCTCCCCTGCCTCTGAAGGAGGAATCACCCTGTGTGTCCGGGAAAAATATCTGGGATTTCTTGAAGTGACGGTAAAATGTACTCCCATGGCAGAGAGTTTTTCCTTCCTGTTTGCACCTGGTGAGTGTCTCTTTTACCTTTGGTCCAAACAACGAGGAACCGAAGGGGGCATTGGTAAAAGTAGATTTGAAGGGCTCTGCAAAATTACATAAGCACATCCAGTAGCGTCTCCTAAAGGAAACCCTACTGCCCCTACTCACTTCATCTGCTGCATAGGAGATCAGCCTCATGGAGGAGATAACAATGGAGTTTAAGGTGGACAACTGAGCAGTAACTTTCTCAGGGACTCCAGTCAGTTGATGTACCTTGGACAGTATCTCCTAGCTCCTTTAGGATATCTCTTTGAAGCCTAGTAAAATGTGTGAGGTAATTCAGCGATCTGAGAGTAAAAGCCGCTGAAGAGAAGATAAGCTTCTCATATCTATCCATCGTTCGAGACTCCTTGTTCGGTGGCTGGACAGATGTAGAAGTCTTCGCTAGTTCCTTCTTTGTGGCTGCCGCCACCACCATGGCATCTACAGGCACACCTTTGGTCAAGAATTCTTTCTCTTTGGGGGCTGAGAGAAATTTGTCGTCTTCTGGGGGCGGATTCCAAAACATCAGGAGTTTCCCACACCTTTCGACTAACTAGGTCCAGGAGCTCATCAAAAGGTGAAGACACCCAAGAGGCTGAAGGTTGAGACCCAAAAGCCTTCAGGTACACTGACTCCTCATCAGAAAGGGTGACAGTAGGCCAGTCGCCTCTCTGCTTTAGGATCTCTAAGATATCTACAAAGAAGATATCAGAGGATGACCTAGGGGACCCTTCTGACTCCTCGAGGTCAGTGTCTGAGGTGATGAACTCATCCGGGGAGTCTACATGCTTCTTCTTGCATGTCCTCATTCAAGGGTGCTCCTCAGAAGGGTATTCTGGGGAGGTCTCGGAAGACTGGGGGCCACCCAACGAGGGCTCCTGAGGCTGTGGGTCTCTGCTGTCGAGAGAGAGAGATGATGCTGAGACAGAGGTCGGTGCTTGAGGGGGAAGAATATCGGTACCCTTGTGCGGAGCTGACGACCAAGACAGCACGCTCCTCATCATCTCGAATGTAGATCTCTCCGGCTCAGAGGACAGCCCCGGTTCCGAGGAAACAGAGGTAGCCCCCCGCTTCAAAGCAATCGGCTCAGAGATGGATGTAGGGTATGAGCTCAATCTAGCCAACACACCGAGAGGTAGGCTCAGCACCGAAGAGGTTCGGGTCCAAGCATCCCTGTCGGGGCCGATTGGTGAGTTTCTGCTCCTAGACACCAAGGACGGCATTGAAGTTGTCAGAGCAGAACTCGGCTCCCAGACAGCCACAAGGGGTGCTGGAACTAAGCAATCCACAACAAGTGGCACCGAAATCTCCGGCTCCGAAGGACCAACACGGCTCGGAGGAGGAACAGCAACAGGGAGAATGACCTTAGATGGCTCCGGAACAGACTGGGTCAGAGCCAGCACCAATTTTGGTAAAGCAGATGACTTCAAAAGTCTAAAGCACTACTCTCTCTACATCCTCTTTGAAAGGTTCTTGGAGTATCTGGATGACAGGGTAGGCGACGTAGATCTCTGTAAACTGGGAGATCGTAAAGTTGGGGAGACTGGCAATAGCTCTCTAGACCGGCTCCGATGCAATTTCTCAGTAGTCGGCTCCAAAAGACTTGGGGCAGACACTACAGTGTCAACATCGATAACCTCGACTGGCTTCGTGGACAATGGAACCGAAGAGGTAGAAGGCTTATCCAATTTTAAAGTTTTCTGAGGAGGTCCAGACAAAATAGTCGGTGCAGGAGAATGTCTCTTTGCCGACTTGACCTTCTCTTTCTTTGAGGAGTGAGACTTGGAGAATAATAAAGTGCTGGCTAAATCCTCCTCAAAGGAAGGCTTAAGGAGACCTTTCAGTATTAATTTGTTCTTCCTTTCTTGGAGAACTCTGGAGCTGAAGGAGTGACAGAAAGAACACGTTTCCTGTAGGTGAATGGCTCCGAGGCAGTAAACGCAATTACTATGCCCATCAGCAATTGACATTTTTGGGAGCACTTAAGGCACCTTTTAAAACCTGAAGGTTTATGATCTTTGGACTCCTTCGATATGTCTTAGTACAAATAGAAGTTCTATAAAGACAGAAGAGAGGACTAGGTCCTCTAACTTAAATGGGCCTAGCCCTGTTGAGGAAAAAACATCAGAAGAGTTAGAGGACAAGGTCCTCTAACAAACAGACCTAGCTGCGGGAAACAGGAAAGAAGCTAATTCAGAAAATACCACAAACTGTAAATTTTAAACAGCAGGCAAAAACTAGCCAATAATTGTAAACACTGCACACAATATGCTATTCTATCGAAAACTAGAAAAACAAGGTCCTAACATAAACGTGGACCTACGCCAACAGGAAACTGTCAAAAAATAGCACACAGAAAAGGATACTACGCGGAGAACAAAAAACAGGCCTAGAATGGCCAACAAGTTCTCAGCAATAACTACGGAAAATTAGCAAAACACACTATTTACTACCTATGAAAAACTATTACTATGACTATGTAAACTAAGCTATCTTATAAGCAGAAATATCAATAAGACTATAATAATAATAATGAAAAATATGCAACTTAGCCACAGCCAAGCAAGAAGCACTTCTGAACTCGTAGACACGGCAAATGAGATCTGGGGATTCTTATTAGTGCACTATGGGATGCCTACCTTGCCACAAGCAAACTAAGAGACTTTTAGCTTTGTAATCGTCAGAGTCGATAGTCTCCGAACTCGTATGTAAGAATGAAGGCGAGATGGGACTAAAGAACATGAATAGTTGTGTAAAATAACCATAGATGTCCTTCTCTTCCATGCTGCAGTATTTATCTGGTGTGGGATTTTCCTCCTCAGGCGAACTGACATTGGCTGCTATACAGAAGCTTGTGCCCGGCTGCTGTAGGTGCATGAAACGTCACAAATAGGGCCATAAACCTGGGACCATATATGTGACATCGTCATGCACAGACCTCAGAAAGTACAGTTGTGTACACTTACCATAAATGTAGATGCTCGAGTGTATTCACTATTGCAGTCATCACACTTGGGTTATCTGCCTGCAGGTAGCCCTCAGTCAGCCTGAATACCAGAGTCTTGGGATTTCTACATCAGATGATGTCACCTCTTCCATGATGTCAGGTTGCCAGGGGTATAAAACAGGCAGCCAATGCCATTACATCAGTTTTTCTGGCCCAAATGTCAGGAGCCCCCCAAATAGGAAGCTAGTATATGGTGTGGAACACCACCAGTAAAAAGTAAACCACTGCCATTAAAAATGGCCATAGAGAGAACAGGTAGAAGGATAGAGAAAACCAGGGGGCTGGAGGGAGGGAAACCAGGACTGCAACAGTAAATACACTCGAACATCTACATTTATGGTTAAGTGTACACAACTTACTATGTTCTTCGTATTTCACTGTTGCAGTCATCACACTTGGGTTGATTCCCAAAGCTGAGAAAGGGTGGAGGCAGTCAAGAAGTGTTAGGGCTGGCTAGCAGGACTTGTAAGACTGCTGTAGCAAATCCAGCTTTAGATTTAAAAAAAAATAGGTAAGTGGTAATGCCTGGTGAAGGTGTGCACAGAACTCCAGGTTGCAGCGTCAAGAATGTCCCTGGTAGGGACTTCCCTGAGAAATGCTGTAGAGGTGGAAGTAGCTCTAGTGGAATGTGTTCTGATCCCCTGTGGGGTAGGTTTTCCATGGTGCTTGTAGCAGAAATGGATGCAGTGTGCTATCCATTTGGAAATGGTTTGCTTTAAATGGCCTAGCCCTCTGCCCCTGTAGCAAAGCTGACTAGCAGCTGGTCAGCTTTTCTGAAAGGTTTAGTCCAGTCAAGGTAGAACCTGAGCTGTCTGTGCACATCCAAGGAGTGCAGGATCCTTTTACCTTTATTCTGAGGATTAGGGAAGAAGGTTGCTAAATGGATGGATTTGTTTAAAGCCACACTGGACACCACCTTAGGCATAAAAGATGGGTTTAGTCCTGATGGAAACCCTGTCAGCATGGAAAATAATGAAGGGTTCCGCAGCCATTAGTGCCTGTAACTCAGACACTCTTATTGCTGAAGTTATGGTTAAAAGCAAGGCTGTTTTCCAAGAGAGGAATTTTAACTCTGCTGAAGCAGCAGGTTCAAAAGGGGGAAGCGTGAGCTTTCCCAGTACAAAGTTAAGGTCCCAGGCAAGGGTGGGTGCTCTCCTAGGGGGCCTTAAGTTGTTAGTCCCTCTCAGGAACTGTTTGATGAGAGGGTGAGAAAATACAGGTGGCTCAGTATTATAATGAGCTGAGATGGCAGAGGCATGAATCTTAATGGAGGAGAAGGATAGGCCTCTGTGGAGTAGCTCTGCTACATAATCCAGGATTTGAGGTTAGGAGGGCACTGCTGTGTCCTTTCCTTGAGACTGATTCCAAAAACAATATCTCTTCCACTTTTCAGCATAGGATTTCCTAGTACTAGGCCTTCTGGCCTCAAGAATGACGTCCAGCACCTGTTTGCTGAGGGTTGCTGGTGGTGTATTCAGAGGATAAGCCAGGCTGCAAGGTTTAGGGTTTGCAACTGTGGATGCAAAATCTGTCCCTCCTGCTGAGACAGCAGGGAAGGTGTCTGGTGAAGGTGCCAGGGTGGCACTGTCAGACTACATAAAAGAGTGGATACCAGAGCTGGCGTGGCCAGTCTGGGGCAATAAGAACTGCCCTTGGCCTGTCCTGTTTGATCTTGAGTAGTACTTTTGAGAGGAGGGGCAGAGGGGGAAAGGCATAAATTGAGAGGTTTTCCCATACGAAGGATAGGGCATCCACTTCCAGGCCATGTTGTGAGGGTTCCTGGTGCAGAATTTGCTCAGCTGGTGGTTCTCGGGGGAGGCAACGAGGTCCACCTCCACTGTCTGCCACCGCTGGATTAGAAGGTTGAAGGTGTTGGGCTTAAATTTCCACTCGTGTGGGTCTAGGAGATTTCTGAAGTCGTCTGCCAGTGAATTTTGCTTGCCTGGCAGGAATTGAGCTTGTAGATGCACTTGGTTGCTCAAGGCTGTGTTTCACAGGGTCATGGCTAACTTGCAGAGTGGGTAAGAATGGGTTCCCCCCCCCTTCTTGTTTATGTACCAAATAAATGTGGTGTTGTCTGCTTTTATCAGCAGCTGCTCTGGAAGGATTAGGTATTTGAAGGCTGTCAGAGCATTCTGTACAGCTAGCATCTCTCTTTGATTGATGTGCAGGAGAATTTGTCCTGGGCTCCACTTGCCCTGAACGCATTTGCCAGCCATGTGAGCACCCCATGCATAGTCTGATGTGTCTTTTGTCAGGGTTTGGGCAGTGAAGGTAGAGTGAAAGGCAGTCCCTTGTTGTGGTTGCATACTTCTGCCCACCAAAAGAACTCTGCCCTTAGGCAAGGTATGATAGGAATGACTGTTTCCAGGTCCTGAGAATGTTGGCACCAAAGACTTTTTAAGTACCACTGAAGTTTCCTCATATGCAGTCTTGCATATGAAATTAGCAGAATGCATGAAGCCATGAACCCTAGGGCTTGCAGTATTTTCCTTGCAGATAGCTGGGTTTTGGTAGCCATTTGTTTGAAGTAGTTGGTCAAACAGACCCGTTTTTCTGGAGTGAGAAATGCCATCTGGGAAGTTGTGTTCAAGCTTGCTCATCTGGGAAGTTGTGTTCAAGCTTGCTCCCAGGAATACAATTTTTTTGACTAGGCACCAGTTTTGACTTTTCGTTGATGGTGTACCCCAAATGAAGTTGGGAGTCTTTTTACAAATGCCAGGTGCTGAAGTAGCAATTCCTGACTATCCGCCTGAATCAGGCAATCGTTCAAGTATGGGAAAATTTGGATATTTCTCTGCCTGCAGTATGCAATGGCTGGAGCCAGGCACTTTGTGAATACTCTGGGTGCAGAAGATAAGCCAAAGAGAAGTGCAGAGAACTGACAGTGCATAGACCCGACTGGCACTTGCGAACTGCTTCTGCTTCAGGCACCGCACGGCAAGAAAGACTGATGAAAATGGCGTTGGCTGCATGTTTTATACCCCTGACGACCTGACGTCATGGAAGAAGGGACAGCAACCAACGCAGGACCCAAGACATTGTTAATCAGGGCGACTGAGGGCAACCTGCCAGCAGATTACCCAAATGTAATGACTGCAACAGTGAAACATGAAGAACATCTGATAGTGCGTAGACCCTGCCCTGAAGCGTAGATATTTCCTGCGAGACTCCCTTATGGGGATGTGCAGATAAGCTTCTTTTAAGTCTAGGGTGACTAACCAGGCATCCTTGGCTAGCATAGAGAGAAGCTGTTGCAGGGTAAACATTCTGAATTTTGGGACCACCAGAAAGGTGTTGAGAATTGATAGATCCAGGATTGGGTGCCAAGACCCCTCTTTTCTGGGCACCAGGAACAGTCTGGAGTAGAAACAGTGTCCCCTTTGTTCTACTGGAACAGGTTGAATAGCCCGGATATTGAGCAGGGAAGTACTTGCTTTTCAGCCTCTGCTCACTGGTTTGGAGGAAGGTCTGGAAACCCGGTTGGGGCTGGCAATGAATGGAAGTAGAATTTGCACCCCTGGGATACAATGTTTAGGACCAATCAGTCCTGAGTTATGGACATCCAGTTCTTTGCATGAAGGGTAAGTTTACCTCCTAGGGGTGCAAGTAATTGGGTTGGGCTGGGATGGATAACTGAAAAGTCACTGTGAACTTATTCCATAAGGAGGTTGCTTACCACTCCCTGTTTGTGAGGTGGGGGCACTCCATTGTTTAGATCTCTGCATACCCTGAGACTGTCTGGGTGGTCTATTTCCCCTGGGGTTGGACTGAAGGCCTGGAAGAGGCTGGAAAGGACCAGTTTTTAGAAGGCCAATGCCTACTGAATCTAGGTGGCTGCACTTGTAAGAATTCTTTAACAGTTTGCATAGATTTAGCTTTTTCTTCCATCTTTTTAAGAACCTTTTCTGCTTTGGTGCCAAACAGTCCTTATTTAAAGGAGCGTCGAGTAATTTTGATTTGACATGATCTGGCAAGGTTTGTTCTTTCAGCCAACCATGCCTTCTCAGTACAGACCCAGTGACTGCAACCCCTGCAAGATGCTTCTAGGGCATTAAAGCTACACTGCAAAGTATGCTTACTAACTTGGTTTGCAGAACGCATTAACTCTTGTAAATCTTTATTTTCTGCACAATCAGGAAGTAACACCATTTTTTGTTTAATTAGTTCCATAATGTTGCTGGTACTTCAACATGTGAAACTGGCAATTCAATGCCCTGATGGCAAGAGTTGCAGAGGTATATAACTTCTTAACCCATCTGTCTAAAGCTCTGGAATCCCTGTCTGAAGGGGTAGGGTTTTTGGCTGTAGTAGCCTTAATACCTTTTGGTCCCTGGGAAATGGTCTCTGGATCCGCAGTAGGATTCTTAAAGAGAAATTTGAGAATCAGGTACTCTGTAGTACCGGTCAGGTTTTCTAGGGGCCGGTGGTAAAGTGTCTGGAGTAAGACTGCATTCCACGAAGACATCATCGACAACATCCAGGACAGGGGGTATAGCTAGAGGCCTGTGCTGAGGCAGCTTTAAAAATTCTCCGAGTCTTTTTTTGGACTGAGGGTAGTCCTGGCATTCCCAGTGGAAATGCTCTCTCAAAGTATGCAAGGTTTCACCAAAAGAAAAATCCTATGGAGGGGAAGCAGAGGGAATGGATTCCTCTCTGCCTCTGAATCCTCATAGGTTGATAAGGGTATGTCCTGGTAATCAGAAGGGTCAGAGTCATCGGACTCCTGGTCTGCAGAATCAGAATGAAACTCAATTCTTTTGTCTCTTAGCAGGAGAAGGCTGGCTTCCCCTTATTAGGGTAATAAGGTCTTCAGCCATTCTAAGCATTTGTTTTTGTTGCATGGGAGCTTGAGCATGCACTTTGGTGGTCGGTTTTCTAGGCGTGGTGTGTACTCTGGGCCTGAGAAACTCGGTAGTTTTAGCTAAAAACGAAGTTGTCAGTTGAATTCGAACATCGGTAGGTCAAAATACACCCTCAGAAGCCGGTGCCTGCCCAGTGGCTCCGGACCCATTCAAGATAGACATACCCACAGGTTCCATAGTTGAAAAAGCATCTCGTGGTATACCAGACTCCGAATAGGTCTCAGCAGAGGCCAGCAAATCTGTAGAAGCAGGGATCAGGGGCTGCAAAGGCACCTCACTGAGTACCGGCGGACTGAAAACTAGCTTAACGGAAGCGTAGTTGGCAGTTTTGGACCTATGCTGTCTGTCTCTGTCTTTATCTTTACGTTTTTTCGGAAGATCGGTAGTTGGATGGCTTATCGAAGCCATTTTGGAATACACAGAACAAGAGCAAAAGAATTTAGCAACAAAGATAGTCTGACGACGAATGGTTTGGGCATTAAGGCACAAAACTGACAGTGAGGGACGTCGTGGTCTGGGCCTAAACAGGTGACGCAGTAAGAATGAAAATCTCTGAGGTATTTGCTTTCCACAGGCAAGGCAATTGGTAACTTTTTCTGACATCGGTTAGAGCAAGCAAAAAGGATCCCCAACGGGGTACTTTAGCTTAGAAGACTTCCGGTTTGAAACTCGAAAAACAAAAATTTCAGGTAGTGGCCGACCAGCACTTGAGAACTGCTTCTGCTTTGGGCTACTTCTCAAGACTGATGTAATGGCATCAGCTGCCTGTTTTATACCCCCGACGACCTAACGTCATGAAGAGGCGATAGCATCTGATGCAGAAATCCCAAGACACTGGTATTCGGGCCAACTGAGGGCTACCTGCAGGCAAATAACCCAAGTTTGATGACTGCAACAGTAAAACACGAAGAACATCTTGAAACCCAGTGGTCTGTCAGGACAACAAGATACCAACAAAAGTAGCAGATGCCACTGTAAGGCTGGACAGATAAGCCTTAGGGGGGTGGAAGCAGTGGCCAGAGGCCAGGCCCTGTAGTAAGAGAAGAATAGGGGGTAAGGAGGGTGGGAAGGAATACTGCAATATGGAAGAGAAAGACATCTATGGTTATGGTAAGATTTTACACAACTATTCTATGTCCTTCTACTCCAATGTTGCAGTATTCCTTTGGTGTGGGAGAATATCACAGCATAGGAGGAGAAATGGGAGGAGGTAGAGGATTCCAAGAATTCTTGCAGGATTGCTCTAGCAAAGCCTGCCCTGGTGACTTGTTTGAGTTTGTAGTGTTTGGTGAAAGTGTGAACTGTAGACCAGGTAGCTGGTTCCAGGATGGAAGCTGTGTCCAGGCCTTTGAGAAAGGCCTTGTAGGTAAGCTATGATCCTGGTGGAGTGAGCAAAGGGCAGGCTCTTATATCCTTAAAGGACGCAGTCAACAGATAGGTTGAACCTATATATTAAATATAATAAGGATACAAGAGGTGTATGTGAGGTTATTCGGAATAATTGGGGAATTTTACTAACAGATGATGGTCTAAAAGATATAGTAGGGGCAGCACCATGTTTCATTTTTAAGAGGAATCGGAATTTAAAACAAATTTTGTGACAGGGACATTTGTAGGCAGGACAAGGTTAAGATTTCAAGAAGAACAGGGACTTTCCCATGCCTATACTGCAAAGCCTGCCCTTTGATATCTAGGCTTCAGGAATTTGTACACCCTGTGAATCACAGGGTTTTTAAACCACAGCTGTTTGCCGATTGTAATACCACGAATGTAATATATCTGGCTCAGTGTCAATCCTGTAATTCGTTTTATATAGGAAAAACAAATTGTAAGCTTTAAGAGAGGATACTGAAACATTTATCAGTCACAATGCACATAATGCACCTTATCAACATATTAGTACACATCAACGGCACTGTTTTACCTTTATGGTTTTGCAAGTAGTAAAGGGAAACAGAGGGGGAAATTTAGTGAATCAAACTGAGTACTGTGAGGTACAATGGATAATTAGACTAGGTGCTGATAGAAGCCCTGGTCTTAATGCAGTTGTACCTTTAAAACCTGTTCTTAAGAGGCGGAGACCAGTTTATCAGAGTATGACATTCATTGGTTAATTGTATTTTAATCTTGTATTTAAAGGGTTTGTTTGATTCATTGTAATATGTCCGAAGAAGGGTGTAACCTGAAAGCACTAACATTCTGTAACAAAGTTTTCATTCAGCCTGGTGGTTCCTGAAGCTTTTATTTTATTCTGTCATTTCTTGCTTTTTGGACCTACGGTGACTTTCCTTTGTCATTGGCTTGGATTTAACAAAAAAGGTTCCATACATAAAAGGTTTAATAAGGTACTTATGTATTATAGCAACCAGACTGACATCCTGTAATTCGTAATGGTTTCGATAAATGACTAGCTGCAAGTAAAAATGAGTGTGCACACTCCAAATTACTACTTTACCACATCACTTTGGAAATGGTGAGCAGGAATAAGACAATCAAGCTGGAGGTTGTCAAAGCAGACAACATTTTGCATTCAGCACACTTTTTAAAACACTCAGCCTACAACCGTGTGGTGTGCTACACTAACCAGAAAAGCAGGGGAAGTGCGAACCTGTAAGTGTTTTACTTCTTTGTAGTACTGTTGAAATGAGCTTCCTACATCAACACAGCCTTTTGCTTGTACTAACTGCAGTTAAAATTGCCTGTCTTAACATTGCATTTTTTCAGATACCCTTTCGATATAGAACTGGCTCGACCATGGAGTTTTTCACCATCGCTGAAGTCCAATTTTGAAATTAGATTCACAGTGCTGCTTTTACTACAGCAGAGAGTGAGCAGCAGATCGTTGAAGTCCAATTTTGAATTTAGGAACCGCTGTTTATAGCAGGTGTTTAGATTACAGACATTCAGGAGGTGCTGGTCATTAAAACCCGTTAGGGATGCAGCTGGAGATCTGAATGCGTCGTTTGATCTTTGTTATCAATGATGCTTGCAGCGTGTGTTCCAAAGGCACCTCAACTAACTGCATAAATTAACTTACAAAAGAAATACAGAAAAAAAAAATGCATTGGGGAACAGAAGGGAAGTGGAGATCAGATTAGGAGTAGTGACGGCCACTGTACAGAAGTGATGGTACAACTACTGCAGGTTTCCACAGAAAATGTGCCCAATTATAGGATGTCAAAATCTGGTTGCGATAATACGCAAGTACCGGGAATAATAACTTTTTAATGCAATAATGCTTTCTGTACAGTCTTTAAATATCAACAGTCTCGTATATAAACACAAAAAACAAAGAGTAGTGAACTATATTAAAAAATGTAGAGTACAAATAGCTTTGTTACAGGAGACGTACTTAGAAAGAACTGAACATGTGAATTTGATAAAGAAAGGTTTTCAGGATTGTTCTTCAGCGGAATACCTGGGACAAAGAAAAACAGGAATACTTATATTAATTGCAAAAGAAGCTCCAACAGCGATTGAAGAAGATAAATATAATGGTAGATTTGTAGTACTAATGGGCTACTGGCAAGGGAGGAGGATTACACTGGCATGTATTTATATTACACTTAAAACTGCTATAATGCAGATTAAGAAAATTCTGGGAAAAATAATCAGTTTTCAGCAAGGAATATTACTTAAAGATGGGGACTAGAATGTGTTTCGCAACAGTGAAGATGGGGTCCAGAAGGGGAAAGTATAACAAAGGAAGGTAGATCTTTGAAGAAATTTATGAAAATATTTGGCATGGAAGATGTGAATTCAGTAATAGGAGTTCAGAGTGAATTTACATATTCCCCAAGATATAAAAACTGGGCTAGGCTACACAGAATTTACATTTCACAGGAACATGTACATTTAATTAAAGGTCTTGATACGCACCCAATAACTATTTCAGATCATGCACTAATAATAGAATAAAAACACAGGGTAATGAAATAAAAATAAGACACTGGCACTTTCCCACCTATCTGCTGAAAAGAGAGGAACTAAGGAATGGGTAATGGAGATTATTCAGGAGCTATTATAGAGGATAGAAATTTCTTCTGAAAATATAGCTAGGGAGTAGGTTCATAGGTTCATACTAGGCTATCTGCCCTAGGGCATTTATAAGCCTAGCCAGAGTGTGTTTGGCTTTCACCACCCATTTTAAATTAATTTTGCTATGCCCTTTTTCGAGGTTAGTATACTGTGCCTCTGTCTAACAGTGACACAGAAGTGATACCCGGGGTAAACCTACGATCTCCCATCCACTCATCAAGATTCCTCTTGAAGAGAGTCAATGAGGGACTCTGCCTAACCTGGACTGGGATTTTATTCCAGAGTGAAGGGAGCCTCTGGGTTATGAATCTGTCCCTCCAGTAGGATAAAATTAAGGTGGAGTTTAAAAATAAGGTGGAGTTTAAAAATAGGGTGGAAATAAAAGAAAGGGAGCTATGGTTAAGAAGTAACAAGAATTATTTAGAGGGACTATCAAATGTTAAAATATTGCAGAATAGGGGGAATCTCACAGAACAAGAGGAGAATCAACTGTAGAGTGCTAAGCACAAAATAACGGATTACCTCAATAATATACACAACTTTAGAACGACTGTTGTTAAGCAACTGTTTTTTGCTCGTAACAGTACAGCGCAAAAACTTTTAGCACAATGACTCGGGCAACAGAAAGTAGAAAGGGATGTCACCAAGCTTAGGGAGCCTATAACAAGGAAGATAACAGATCCTGTAGAGATATTATAAATATTTCAGAAATTCTATGAAAGTCTGTATAAAGTGGAGAAATATGGAAATCAAGAAAAGATACAAATGGCAATGTTTACGAAGAATTAAATATACCAAGGTTAGAGGTAGATGAGGCTCAATTACCAACGGTTAGGAAAGGAAGAGATGAGATAAAAATTATGATGTATAACCAATCTACAGGAAAGTCCCCAGGAATAGATGGTATTCCTGTGGAAGTTTGGAAGCTAGGAGGGAAAAAACTGATGAAGATCTGAAAGGGTTTGTTTAACAGTATTTTAAGAGGAGACATGCTGACTATCTGTGATTTACCCATTACCTCAACGTAAAAAAGTTTACCTTTCACGGTGTTGGCCAAGTAAAACCTTTTGATGAATTCTACTTCTACTTTGATGATTAGGCCATTTGCTGAATAGGCAGTTCAACGATTAGGTATTTGATAAATTAAGAGTTTGACAATGTGATATAGACCTCATAAAGTCCCAGCTTACTCTGTCAAATGCTTTCTGTGCATCAAGACCCACAAGCAACAATGGTATTTTCTTATATTCTGCTTCCCTATGGATCATCAATATCCTGTTAATGTTGACAGAAGTTTGCCTCCCCTCCACAAAAACATATTGATCCATATTTGGCATTACTTTTGTCATTCTTTTAGCCATTGTAGACATGAACTCTTTATAATCATGGTTTAGTATTGAAATGGACCTGTATGAAGCTGGGTCTGATGGATCTTTAGGTATTAAAGCTACCACTGCTTTCTTCCAGGATGTTGACACTTCTCTTAAAATACTGTTAAACAAAACTTTCCAAATCTTTATCAGTTTATTCCCTCCTAGCTTCCAAACTTCAACAGAAATAACATTTATTCCTGGGGACTTTCCTATAGATTGGTTATACATCATAATTTTTATCTCATCTCTTCCTATCCTAACCATTTATGCGCAGGGCAATGGAAGCATTTGCATTTCCTGAAATAATTCTAAGGTTCATTAGGAGAATATTTTGTTTATTTATATTTATTTATTTGCAATTTGATTATCGGGGAAGTCCACTGGGCCAAATTGACCCATTTTCAGTGGAGGCCCGGGGAGAAAAGCTTCAAGATGTATTATACAATTTAGATACAAATGACAGCTAATATTAAAGATCTTATGTAGAATAGTTACTCATAAATGCATTCAATATCATGCATAGTTAAATTCATTAAGCTTGAAGGTAGGGATCACACAGTTTCATTTGAGTAAAACATATATGGGTTAGATGTGGAAACATTTAAATACAAACCCTTTAAGAAAATGTAAATATGCTTTACATACACACATCAACAGTAGAATGCTATTTACACGGTTGGGCTGTGTGAGGGTAGCTTGTAGGAGGTGAGAGCTTAGAGAGAGGCTATAGAAATTGTTGAGAGCTTAGATACGCTCATAGGAAGATAACTATGAGAGTTGTAGAACTTGGGAACCAGAGCGAGAACCCCCTTGGATTAGGCTGGGTGAAGGCAGGTACATTTCCATTTAGTGGACAGGTGTTTGAATAGTTGCATTTGAAGTTTTCTGAGTTTGGTATGGTTCTTAGTGTGGAGGGAAGGTAATTCCATTTTTTGCCTAGTGAGAAAGATAGGAGAAGTTGGCCAGCAGAACGTTTAGGTTTATGGATAGTAATTAAGTTCTGATTTTCAGATCTGAGAGCTTTGTTGGGTGTATAAGGGGGAAGGATGTTAGTCAGAGCGGGACATTTTGTTGGGTGAAATATGTACAGTAGTGAGTTGGAGATGGTCTAAGTAGTTTGGGAGTTCAAGCCAATTCAGGGATTGTAGGGTTAGGCAGTGATGGGTGGTATTTTTAGATTTAGAGGCAAGTTTAGAGATTTTGTTGTAGCAGTTTTCTAGTTTAGAGGTGATAGAGGAGGACAGGTTGGTTAGGAAAGGGGCTCCATATAATAAGGAAGGAAGAAGATAAGTCGAGGCCAGAGTTTGCCTGGTAGAGTTGGAGAGAAAGCGCTTATTCCTATACAGCATACCTAGCTTTTGGTGGGTTTTCTTAATATTTTGTTGAATATGAATATCAAACTTGAGGTATTCATCTACAGTAATGCCAAGTAGTTTGGCAGAGGGGACTACTTCTATAGGTGAGTTGGTTTGACTATAGACTTTGAAGTTGTTTTTATCATAGGAGAGGGTCTTTGTGGGAGGGAATAGTAGACTCTGATTTATCTGCATTGAGAGAGAGGTGGTTTTGACGCATCCAGTTTTCAGTTGTTGAGAAGGCAGTTTGGGTTTTAGTCGGCAATTCAGAGAGGTTTGAGGCAGAGCAGACTAAGGTTGAAGCATCTGCGTACTGAATGACTTTAGCATCAGGAATAGCAGTGTGAAAGTTATTGATGAAGACGTTAAAAAGCATTAGCCCAAGGATGGATCCCTGTGGTACGCCAGTTGGGGTAGGTAGGAAAGAAGAGATGGAGTTCTTCCATTTGCTGCCTGTGATCTGTCTGATAGATAGCTGAAGAACCAGGATAAAGCATTATGTGAGAAATTAAGGTTTGAGAGATGACAGAGAAGGTGCTTGTGGGAAACGGTATCAAAGGCTTTAGGCAGATAGAGTAAAACAGTAGAAGCTAAGTGGCCTGAATCTCGGGCTTCATTGACAGTTTCTAGGAAAGAGAGTAGAGAGGTTATTGTGCTATGGCCTGGACAGAAGCCATGCTGGGTAGGAGTGAGAAGATTATTTTGGGTCAGGAAAGGCATAAATTGGAGGTGGATGCATTTTTCTAGGATTATGGAGATTGATGAGAGCAAAGCAATGGGGCAAAAGAATGAGATGCTGGTATTTTTGCCTCCTTTATGAAGGGGAAAAATATAAGCTGAGCGCCAGAGTTTGGGGACGTATGATTCTTTTATGGATCGGTTGATAATGATGCTGATTGGGAGTGCAATAACATCAGCAGCACATTTTAGGAAGGAAGAGGGAATATTGTCGGGAGCATTAGAGCAAGGTTTAAGTTTGGACAAAAGTTTTTTTATAAAGTTAGTGGAGATGGGTTTGAGTTCAAACAGATGAGGTGAGTTAGAAGGGGGAGAGTGTAGAGCAGTTATTGGGAAATGTCTTGGTGAGGGTAGTAATAGTGTTTATGAAAAATGAGTTAAATTCAGAGCCTAGTTCGAGATCAGATTTACTTGGGTCAGGATCAGAGGTGAAAACTGAAGTGGATGAGGTCCCCCTCTGATAATTTCTGCTTGAGCAGAATAACCAGGCAGGAGTGTCCTCTTTCCCCTTTACTTGCATTATATTTAGAGTTACTGGCAAAGAAAATAAAGGACTCAGAAAATCACGGATATAATTGGTATGGTAGTCCAGAAAAGCTGGCTCTATTTGCAGATGATGATATTTTATGCCTGACAAAACCAGAAAGAGACATTACAGTGTTGCAGAACATTTTGAGACAGTTTCAAATCTTTTTGGGATACAAAATTAATGAAACTAAAAATCAACAGCGGTAAGTTATATACCCACACACGAACTGGTTCAGCAATATCCGTATTTATGGGGACATAAAATTAAGTATTAGGAGTATGGATTACAAATTATTCTGGTGTGGCAGCTAAGGTTATGTGGGAAGAGACTAAACAAAAAATAATACAAAAACTGAGAAAATGGAAGCTTTGTTATATGGACAGTAAGACACAAAGCAGTCAAAATATTTTTAGTCCCTTTATTCTTATACACAGGTCAGGCATATTTTTATCAACCAGAGGAGAAGCTGTGGATAGCAATTAATAAAAAGAGTTCAAGGACTTTATATGGGAGTGAAGATGGCAAAAGTCAAATGGGATAAGCGGATTCTTCCAGTAGAACAGGGCAGTCTGGGATTACCCAATTTGAAGAGGTATTTCAGAGCTACACAGTTAAGGCTCCTATACATAGCACAAGCATGAAAACTATCATTCAAAGTGGAAAGGGATGATGTTGAAATAGAGGGGAAGCTCAAGAAACGATGAAAGACTGAGATTTTGGATGCAGGCCTTTAAGGAGACTAACAATCATACAGAATATTATATCCATAAAAAGGCAGAAAGTATTCTAAGAACTAAGCCAACACGGGAATGAAGAAGAGAGATTCTGCTGATAGGGATGACTGCAATTAGGGATGACTGCAATTAGGGATATAGACAACAGGCAAGAGGGGGCTGGAATTTATTGGAGAAAACTAGTAAAGGAACCAAGATACTGAGAGCAAATATCTAGACAGGGAAAGATAACAGAATGGGAAGAGGCCAATAATTTATTTGGACTGCAGGCTAAAGATTGCCTTCCCTACCAAGAATTGATAGAATATAGGCAAAGAAAAAGAAATAAGGGGTCCTAAATGAAAAACCAGCACTGGTAAGAGTTTTTTGTAGAATCTAGAACAGACGCTGCCATTAAAAATGAATAATTAGTAGAGCATATAAAATATTGCATGATAACTATACGAATCAGAGAAGGTTAGCAAGGACTGGGAAGAGAGACTGGATAAGTAATTCACAAAGAAACAATGGGAGCATATATTTATGTCTCCCTAATATGCAACAAAATCTAGAAGATTTAAGATTTTTCCTTGGAAATGTTTACACAGATATTTTATACCCCAAGTAGACTTTAGAGAATTCCTCCTCAAATAAACACACAGCAAATGTTGGAGGTATGATGGAGAAGAAAGCAGTACTTGGGAACATATTTTTGGGAGTGTAGTGGGCTGACTGACTAAGGATGCCTTGCAGGATACACTGTCAGACATGCTGAGTGGGTGGATTGGTTTGACAACAGAGATGATTTTTTCTGAGCTATGATACAGAATAGGAATTGTCTAGACATGGTAAGGCCTTGCTGTTTCTAATTATGGTGGCTGCCAAAAAAGCAATCACTAGAAAATGGAAATCAAAATATATACCAACTACATTACAGAATTATGAACATAGTAATGGAGATAAAACAACTGGAACTGAGATCTTTAGGAAAGGGTAGGAGCAAACTACACAGGAATAAAATGGGAATTGTGGGAAACATACATATAGGGGAGGAATGAGGTTTAAAAGAAGGCAGGACTTAACTCATTCATCCCAATGGAGCTCAGGAAGTTTGCACTGCAACTTCCAATAAAAGGAGTCTTTTGACAGAATCAAATTATGTCTTCACATTTCAAACAAACATTCATATCTCTGAAATCATAGGGGTTATGAAAGAAGTATAAATGACTAATTCTTCAGCACAAACTATTTTTTAAAGTTGTAGTATTCTTTAGGTTCTAGGTCTTAAACCGAATTTTATAAGTCACAGTAAATGCAGTAAGTATTATGTCTGCAATATTTTGTAAACTACCACTCAAGTTAAACATATGCTGTCAGCTGCATTTCATTCATCTAGCTGAGAGCTTTCATACGAAGCTAAGGAGTTGTGCCTGTGTTACTTGGTTGTTGAGATATTTAGAAAAATGTGACAATTATAACTATATAAATTAATATAATAAAAACAACAGTCAATATCTGCTGCAAACGATAAACCCAAAGATGATAAACTAGTAAATACAAAAATCCATGACTTGCCAGAGAGAACACAGCTCTATTAATCCATCAGACTAAGCGCTTTCACCCATAATTCTGTTGGGCTTCATCAGGGTCAAGCAGCATGAAACATTTAGTCCTTTAATACATAAAAAATAAATTAGCAATTAACACTCATCTAATTAATCAATATCAGTAGTTTTTATTGATTAATTAGGTGAGTGTTAACTGCTAATTATTTTTTTTTTGTATAAAAGGACTAAATGTTTTATGCTGCTTGACTCTGATGAAGCCCAACAGAATTATCGGTGAAAGCACTTAGTCTGACGGATTAATAAAGCTGTGTGCTCTCTGGCAAGTCGTGGATTTTTGTATTTAACAGTTAATAACTCTTCACCTGCACTAGACAGATGTCAAAATATTAATCCAGTTAAGCCTGCCACTGTGTAAGGTTGAAGGTGAAATATTTTAAAACCTTATGCACAGCATGGTTTTGGAATTATTGATGCAAATATGAACAAGCAATATTTGACATCTAGATGCGTTAGTAGGAGGTTAATGCACAAGCATCTGGAGGCGGATGTAATAAATTAAATGAGCTATGTAATGTTTGACTAAAAACGACTGGGTAGATTATAAGTGATGTATATTGTTTGCAACTGGAAGTGTAAAAGTATGGTTTGTGATATAAAATGCTTGCAACTAGGATTGTGCCAGTGTGGTTTGTTTTCATTTATATAAACATGATTGCTTATGTCCTAAGTGATGGTTTAATAAAGATATTTCTTGTTTAAAAAAGGGGGGCAGGAACTGAATAATTTATGTACTGTTGCTTAGGTAATATGACATACAGCAATACATGTGAAGTATAATGTTTGTTAATTTAATACAGTTTGATTAATTTTGTATAAATGTAAATTTGTCTGTGTCACAAGTGTTCAATAAAAGTGTTCAAAAAATTAAAAAATAACACACAACTTTTGCTTCTAACAGTGAGAAGGATGAAAGAGACTGCTGGAGTCTTAAGTGTACAAGAATTTGTAAAAAACACGGAAACTAAAATAGAGAACTACATGTGGTAATATTCCAGGATGCAGAAAATACCAGGATATGTTTGAAATTCCCCTCAAAATGGTAAAGAAAGTATGCTGTGCCATGAAAATATTATGCAAGGCCTGCTGGTGAGTCAAAGGACAGCACAAATGCAAATGAAATCATCAACATTAAAATAATTACATTACAGATCTCTAGTAACTCTAACTAGGAAAAAAGATCTAAGAAGGCAGATGAATGGGCCAGTTGTGTAGAAAGTATAACACTGCCAAGCACGGCAGTAAGATGCAAAAAAAAACATAATACCAAAGGGGAAAATGCTCCCTCAAACAAAAAATGCATTAAGAAAGACACAGGTTTGGAACTGTCATACATTACCTGTACATTTCTTCACTACACCTATACAAACACCAACTAAAAATATAAAATTCAAATTGCTGTGTATTTACTAGTGCAAAAAATTTTAAAAACATTCTTTAGTTTCTAGTTAAACGCTTACTAGTGTTTTGCCGACCCAGTCATATTCATAGTCGAACACAAAACCACTTCGGTCAAAGAGGTCTGTAAACAGCTTCCGCAAGTAATCGTAGTCTGGTTTTTCAAAAAAATCTAGCCGCCTCACATAACGTAAATATGTGGCCATTTCTTCTGCAAGAAAAAAATCATCAGTAATATAATGGAAGGCAACAATGGTCAGCTGCTAAATGTGACCTACAAACATGATGACAGTGAAATAAGGATTTTTAACTGGAACTTTTTTAGCACATCATGCATGCAAAACTAGCCAAATGCTTACAAGATAATGTATGAAACAGCCAAATTAAGTAACAATGAAATTCTGTAGAACACTGATTAAAAAGAATCTCACACGCTGTAACTAGCACATGAATCTTATGTGGTCTGCAAAAGCATTTCACTGCAATTTGGTCAATGAGATGCACTAAATCAATGCATTTCCAGGTGCTTCCAAAAATACTTAGGAGGCACAAGTATGCTTCAGTTATAAAGGCTATAAACAGTAAGCATTACTGTTTTTGTAAAGCGGCAAGTTTCAAAATGAAATTGAGACAGTACTCCGATTAACTATGGAATGCAAACCAGAAAACTCTTGTTAATAAAACTAAAATGTTTACACAGTTTCTACTAACAAAGAACATAAGCATAAGACAGCTTTCAGAAATAGAACTTACACTGACCTTGCGCGCAGGTAATTAGGCGGCCACCTAGGGCTCTGCTCTAGCAGGGGTGTTTTTCAGTATTTGTTTAATTTTTTGTAGTAATGAAATGGTTTCTTTAAAATGTGTTGAATTAATATAGGAAAAACTGAAAAGAAAGAAACTGTGAGACAGACAAAGAGAAAAGTAATCTGGATGGTGTAGGTAAACCAGGATGAGGGCACTGGGTGGTGTTGGGAGGAGCTGTGGAGCCCTTTTGCCTAGGGCACCAGTTGACCAAAGGCCAGCCCAGAATAAAAGACACAAGTTACTCACTCTAACTTTGGATTTATGAGTCCATATTTATATACGGAATAGTCACGACTGCCACGACATGTATTAGGATTACACACTGCAGAAAACATTCTTGGGGTACTAAACCCCACCAACAGATTCCAAATTGCACTGCTTAAGGAGAACACTAGTTCTACAGCAAAATAAAGTAAAATGAGAAAGGTAAAAAGTGTGGGCTGCTTCTTTGAGCTGAAGCTCACTTCACATACAAGTGCTCCCATAATGCTAAATAATTGTTGCACCCAATTTTGAACAATTCTGGCTGCAAGAATAATAAAGACAGAATCCCCAGTTTAATCTTTCCACGTAACTATTCCTCAGAAATGCTCCATTAACTTTTCCCAGGAATACTGGCTGTTATGTTGAGTTTTGGTTGTTTTTCACAAAGAATAGGATTCCATAAAAAAAAAAAAAAAAAAAAAAATTATATATATATATATATATATATATATATATATATATATATATATATATATACACACACACATATACATACACACACACACATATATATATATATATATATATATATATATACACACACACACATATATAGGTTTGTACTAGGCTAACCTGCCCTTGCGAGACATTTTAAGCCTAGCCAATTATTCCCTGTGAGATAGGCAAACACCTTAACCATTACACACACACTCACACACACACAAATATGAATACATGAAACCCCTTTCTACCTATGAGGACTCTGATGCAGAGGATTCTATCCCTTCAGCCTCTTCCCTAGAGGATTTTTCCTTTGGGGAAACCCTTCATACCTTAAGGGAACATTTCCAGTGGGAGAGTCAAGACTACCTTCAGTCTAAAAAGAGACTCAGGGAATTCTTAGATCTTCCACAGCACAGACCCTTGGCCATCCCTGCAGTCCGGGATGTTGTGGAGGATGTTTTCCTGGAATCCAGCTTGACTCCTGACACCCTCCCTCCTGCACACAGAAATCCAGATAGGTATTATAGACTCCCTGACTCTCACAAATTTCTTTTTAAAAATCCTACTGCTGACCCTGAGGTAATTTCTCAAGGGCCTAAATGGATTAAAGCAACCTCTAAGAATCCCACCCCCGCAGATAGGGATTCCCTAGCACTAGACAGATAGGGTAAAAAAGTATACACCTCAACTACTCTTGCTATCAGGGCACTAAACTGTCAGCTCCATAAGCTAAAATATTAGCAACATACCCTAGAACTCCCTCAAACAAAAAATGTTTTCCTTTCCTGCTTGTGCAGAATCTAGAGAGTTACAAGAGTTAATGCATTCTGCAAGTCAAGTAACTAAACACACCTTGCACTGCGGTTTTGACACCCTAGAAGCTTCTTGCAAGGCAGCAGTCACTGGATCTGTCATTAGAAGGCATGCATGGCTTAAGGAACTGCCCCCCTGCCAGGCCATGTCAAATCTAAATTGCTGGATGCCACCTTGCACAATGACAACTTATTTGGCACTAAGGCAGAAGACATCTTAAAAAAAGATGGAAGAAAAAGCAAAATCTATGCAGACAGTTAAGGATTTCTTACAGGTCCAGCCACCCAGGTTCAGCAGGCATTGTCCCACCAAGCACTGGTCCTTTCCTGCTCCCACTAAGCCAGTCCAGCCCAGGGAAACATACCCCCACCCCAGATAGCAGCCACAGGGAATGCAGTGACCTAAGCAGTGAACTACCTCCACTTCAAAACTAGGGAGTTCTAAGCCACCCCCCTTATGGTAACTCACAATGACTCACCTCCCCCACCCCCTCCTTCTGCCCACCTTCACTTACTCCTAGGAGGAAAACTCTCCTTTCACGCAAGCACCTGGGCCACCATTATCAATGACCACTGGGTTCTCAACATAGTGTCTCAGGGATACAAATTTTCCTTCCACACCCTTCCAACCAAAAAAGGGTTCTCCGATCTACCTCCAAACTAGTGGGTAGAGGCTCAAACGCAAATCCTTTCCCTGATTTCTATGAGGGCAGTAGAGCACGTTCCTGCAGAACAGATAGGCTAAGGTTTCTACTCCAGACTTTCTGGTGCCCAGAAAAGAGGGCACCTGGTACCCCATCCTCAATCTAGCCATTCTAAACACCTTCCTGGTGATCCCAAAATACAAAAAGCTCACCCTCCAGCAGCTGCTACCCATGATCTCCAAGGACGCTTGGCTAGCCACCCTAGATCTAAAAGAGACCTACCTCCACATTCCTATCAGGGAATCATGCAGGAAATTCCTTCGTTTCAGAGCAGGATCTCAACACTTTCAGTTATCTGCGCTTCCCTTTGGCTTATCTACTGTTCCAAGAGTTTTCACAAAAAAATCTGGCTCCGGCCATTGCCTTTTGCAGACAAAGGAATATCCAGATTTACCCATACTTAGATGACTGCCTTATTCAGGCAAACAGCTAGGAAAAGCTGCTCAAGCACCTGGCCTTTGTAAAGACCCTACTAACCTCCCTAGGGTACACAATCAATGAAAATAAATCCAAACAGGTGCCCACGCAAAGGATCATCTTCTTGGGAGCAAGCCTGGACACAGCATCCTGGATGGCATTCCTTACACCAGAAAAACAAATCTACTTCTCCTCAATTAGCCACCAGACCCCAGTTATCTGCAAGGAAGATCCTGCAAGCTCTGGGGTTCATGGCATCTTGCATACTACTCATTCCACATGCCAGACTGCATATGAAGAAACTTCAATGGTACCTAAAAACCCTTTGTTGTCAACACTCTCAAGACCTGGAGACTCTTATACCTATAATTCCTTGCCTCAGAAAAGATTTTCTTTGGTGGGCAACAGCATGCTCCCCACAACAAGGGACTACCTTTCTCACCACCCCTGCTGCCCAGACCCTCACCACAGACACAGCAGACTATGCTTGGGATGCACATCCAGACAGCAGGTGCATACAGGGCCAATGAAGCCCACAGCAAATCCCTCTGCACATCAACCAAAAAGAGTTGATGGCTGTCCAGCGTGCCTTGATAGCTTTCAAGCCCCTTCTCTACCCAGGGCCTCTCCTGATCAAAACAGCACCACTGTGATCTGGTATATCAGCAAGCAGGGAGGGATTCACTCCTACCCTCTAAACAAGCTGGCCATGACCCTTTGGTACACAACCTCTGCCATGCAACTGCACCTGTTAGCACAATTCCTACCAGGTTCTCTCAATTCTCTGGCAGACCAATTAAGCAGAAATCTTCTGGACCTACATGAGTGGCAGCTCAACGGAAGAATCTTCAACCTAAAAACTCAGAAATGGGACACCCCGAAGGTTGACCTCTTTGCCTCCCACACCAACCATCAGTTCAGCAAATTTTGCACCAGGGAGCATCACTGCATGGCTTGGAAAGTGGATACCCTGACTTTCTCCTGGGTAAATGTATTGGTCTATGCCTTTCCTCCTCTATCTCTCATCCCCAGGGTACTGCTCAAAGTAAAGGAGGGAAGATCAAGGACAATTCTTATAGCTCCAGACTGGCCTCGCCAGCACTGGTACCTCTTGCTGCACAGCCTGTCCCCACTGCCACCTCCTGACCCAGAAGGAAGGGAATTCATGCATCCCCAGTTGCAGACACTCAGTTTGGCAGCTTGGCTTATTCTCTAACCCCAGATCAGTCTGCTAACCTCAGTAAACAGGTTCTAGATGTTATACGTGAGGCCAGATGCCTAAGCACTAGAAAGTCTTATGCTGACAAATGGAAAAGGTTCTGCACCTGGATCCAGGCTAAGGGAGCCAAAACGACACATGCCTCCCTCCCTCTCATCCTGGATTACTTAGCTGACCTACTGCACAGTGGCCTCTCTTTCTCCTCTACAAAAATTCATGCCTCTGCTATCTCTGCTCATTTCCCTACTGAGCACCTTTTTCTCACACCCTTTGATCAAACAGTTCCTAAGAGGGGCTAGCAACTTGAGGCCACCCAGAAGAGCACCAACCCCAGCTTGGGACCTTAACTTTGTGCTGGAAAAGCTCACCCTGCCCCCTTTCGAACCAGCTTCTTCTGCAGAGCTAAAATTTCTCTCCTGGAAGACAGCTTTCCTTCTGGCCATCACGTCAGCCAGAAGAGTCTCCAAGCTGCAAGCGCTCATGGCTGTGGAACCCTTCATCATCTTCCATGCTGACAGGGTATCCCTCAGAACCAACCCATCCTTTATGCCAAATGTGGTGTCCAGTGTGGCTCTTAACTAATCCATTCATTTGCCCACCTTTTTTCCTAATCTCCAGAACAAGAGGGAAAGGATACTGCACTCTCTAAGAGACAGCTCAGACTATCTCAACAGGACTAAATCCTTCAGAAAGTCTGATCAGTTACTGGTTAGCTTTGCTACAGGGGCAGAAGGCAAAGCCATCTCCAAACAAACCATTTCCCAGTGGATAGCACACTGCATCCATTTCTGCTACAAACATGCAAAGCCTCCCCCGGGGGGGTCAGGACTCACTCCACCAGAGCAGCCTCCACCAGGGACATCCTGGAGGCTGCCACCTGGACATCTGTTCACACTTTTACCAAACATTACCACCTGCCTCTTCTCCAAATACAGGGCAGGGTTTGCCTCTGCAGACTTGCAGGGCACATCCTAGCCAGCCCCTAGTTTCCTTGACTGCCTCCACCCTTTTCCTCAGCTTTGGGAATCAACCCAAATGTGATGACTGCAACAGTGAAACAAGAATAACATAGTACAGTTGTGTACACTTACCGTAAATGTAGATGTTTGAGTGTATTCACTGTTGCAGTCCTGGTTTCCCTCCCTCCACACCCCTTTCATCTCTTTCCTTACAAGGGACATATTAGTATTTACTTTCTACTGGTGGGGTTCTTCCACCAGAACCTGTCGCCTACTTGGGGGCTCCTGACAGGTTAGGGCGCGAAAAGCTAATGTAATAGCATCAGCTGCCTTACTTTATACTACTGACTACCTGACATCAGTCCTGAAGCGACAGCAACCGACGCAAAAATACTAAGCCTTTGGTAAACGGTCCAGCCGAGGGCTACCCTGGCAGGGATAACCCAAATGTGATGACTGCAACAGTGAAATATGAAGAACATCTTGCATAATTTCTTACATGAACAAATACCGTTAGAGCTCTGCAACTCTACTACACAGATGCCATACAATGTCAACTTTGACAGGACACACAAACACTGTCCAATTTCAAAACTGCCCAATAATATTCCTGGTACTATAATAATGTACCACACTTTAAAAAGTATATTTATAAATAAATTGTGCTAGTTTAATTTCTATTCATCCAAAACACTGCATGTGACGTCAATGTATTGCTTTCTCCCACATGCTGTAGATCTTAACCTTAGTCAAGACCACAAACATCAAAGTGCAAAACTGTGTAATCACATTTATGAATAAATGCAAAACAAATCTTCATTTCTGGAGTACCAGATGTAAATACTTTATATTACTTTTTTATGTACTCCCATCAGTAACCTGGTGCTTGATACTCATTATGTAACTGTCATCAAAATATTAATGAACAAGTGACAAAATGTCATCATCGTACAATGTTTTCACAACAATGTTGTATCTTAATGTCTACAAACACTAAACATTCCAGTTTCATATACTTCGTCTATGTTAAGCACCCATAGCTCTCAACCTTCCATCTCCAAAAATGAGGAACACTACCTTTCAATATGTGGAACAATCACTAACTCCCCCCTCTCACCCCCTAAATGGCCCATCTCAATACCGGAAGATTGCCAGATTCCGGTAATAACGGCACTCTCCAAAGCTAAGAATACAGCATCCATGGGACCAGATGACATCCCGGGCTGTGTACTGCATGAACTACAATATGAATTGGCACCTCACCTAAATGTCATGTTTAATCATAGCCTCACCTCAGGTTTCGTGCCCACTGAATGGCACAGAGCTACAGTTATCCCACTCCACAAGGGGGGGATACACCTTGGATCCCGGAAACTACCGTCCCATCAGTCTGACGAGCTTTATCTGCAAGGCCATGGAGTGTATTATCATGGAACTTATAAATCAAAACATTGGCAACCTTCAAACACTGGACCCCACCGAGTTTGGGTTTGTGAAGAGCCGATCTTGTCTCCTGAACCTGACTGACTTCTTCAAATCAGTCTCCAGAGCCATGGACAAGGGTAAGATGGTCCACACAGCCTATCTAGACCTTGCCAAGGCCTTTGACACCATCCCCCACTCTGGAATCATAGATAAACTTACTAAGCTGGGCATTAATCCCTACGTCACCCAATGGGTTGCTAACTGGCTTACTGATAGAACCCACACTGCAAAGTAGCAGACTCCAAAATCCAGCTCCAGACAAGTGGAGTACCTCAGGGTTCAGTCCTGGGACCGCTCTTGTTTGGCATCTACTTCTCCGAAGTACAGGCCAACACTAAGGGACTCTGGATAACAAAGTTCGCAGATGACTGCAAACTGGGAGTCATTATTGAATCCCCAAATGATGTAGACACTCTACAAAAGGGCCTTACAGAAACAGATGCTTGGTGCCAGAGCCATGGGCTTAAGCTCAATGCCAAGAAATGTATAGTTATCCCCTTTGGGAAAAAAACATGTATCTGTGAATTACCATATAGGTGGCAGTACACTAAACATCGAAAGTGTGATAAGACACTTAAGGACACAGGTGGACAGTGGTCTCACCTTCGATAACCACATCGCCACAACAGTCAAGAAATCCTTCTATGTGGCACACCTCATCACTAAGGGCTTTTCATCCAAAAAAAAGGAGGTCATTGTCCCACTGTACTCATCCCTCATTAGACCCATTATAGAATACAATGCCCCATTTGGTATGTACCTCTCAAGACATCTGCAGCAAGTGGAAAGGCCGCAGAAATACCTCACTAAAAGAATCACAGGCCTAAAGCAGATGCCCTACGCTGACCACCTTAAAAACTCCAGCTATACGCCGTCGCATATCGTCTACTCAGAGGCTATCTCTGCTTAACATACATGGCCATGTCAAACCCAGAGCTGTTGGACATGCTACACTTAAAGAAATCCCAATCCCTCAGCCACACGCTCCAGGGATCTAAACCTTGTCATCACAATAAATAAAACATGCTGGAGGGATAGGTTCCTGAGCCAGAGACTCCCCTGAGATTGCCCATACATGTCAAGCAGAGTGCCTGTTTGGCCCCCTTCAAAAGGGACCTTGATGATTGGATGGGAGAAAGGAAATTCACCTCGGGGATCATGTCAGTCGTCCTGCTAGACAGGGGTCCAGGGAAGTAAATTGTGTGGGAAGAAATAGCCAGGGAATTGTTATGGCTAGGCTTGTGTACGCCCTAGGGCTGATAGCCTAGTACCAACCTATGAACAGCTTACTAGTAGCTTCATCTAGGAAGCTCAAAGGATGGTTACAATGTGATTTTTTTTTTTACTTAGATAATAATTACTTTAATGAAGTAATATGATTCAGTTCTACTTACTATGGAAAACAATTAATAAATTGCTAAGAATGAATGTGTGACGCATCCTTTTCTATGTGGAACTTTGAGGATCATGAATGTTTTAAAACCCCAAATGAGGAATGTTTCTCATAATGAGGTACACTTGGGAGGTATGCAAGCATCTGTCTCTGATCCAGACAAAAACTCCTATGCAGTACACTCAAGTTTATTACAAAAATTAATATTTGGCAATATCTACATTTCTATCAGAGCAGAGTATACTATTTCCTTTTCTACCACTGCAGAGCATACGAACTTCATGCTCTTTTCCTTCACTGACATTCATCTTTTATGTGGTCTGCAAAAGCATTTGACTGCAATTTGCTCAATGATATGTTCATTCAGAGTAATACCCTAAAATATTCATAGAAACAAATGGTGGTTGGCATAATGGTAAAGGTGTTTACCTCACAGACACAATGTACAGAGTTTGATTTTCACTTTTGGGAAACTGGCCATGCTTAAAATGGCCCAGGAAGACAGTTAGCCTATGAACCTATAAACCTATGTCTTAAGTTTAGTTTCTCTGAAATACTGTGGATAGATGCCAACATCTTTTTCCAAAATCTGTGGAAATGAGATGTGTAACAGACAAAGCATTATTTTTTTCACTTTGATTATCAACTTAGCTAAATTAAGGTTCGGGGGGGGGGGGGTAACCAAAGCCTATCCCTGCACTCACTGGAACCAAGGCAGAGGAACTAATTCTGAAGAGGATGTTAGACCTTCACAGAATGCACAGACTCACTCTTACAAAGCACACACCTATGGATAATTTGAAAAAATGTACAAATTCACCTATGGCACATCCCTGGAAAGCAGAAGGAGACAACACCTGGTGGAAGCCCATTTAGTCAGAGAATGTGCAGACTCTACTCAGGAAGCACACCACACGCGAACCAGACTGCATCCATTGAAAGAAAAGGTATATACTGCATGTACATGAAAAATGTCACTGCTGCCAACCCCACCCCATTAAAATGTAGTTTACATTGTCAGGGTGGGGTCAGGTATGTCTCTCAAAGTCATTAGTATGTGCTCTTGTTTCCACAACTGCTCTCCTAGCCAAAGAGGAAGTAATTTATTCCCGAACAAACAAAATAAAAACAGTTATGAAACTTACTAATTGGTCCCTTTCCAATGTTTAGTTACCTTAATGCTGTTTATAAACAGGCATACATAAGGTCCAGCATTAGTAACAATCACCATTTTATTTCACCCCCTGGTAACCTGCTGGCCAACATACTCAGTGACATGGAAATCCAGCCTACTTTGTACATGTACAATCCAGTCCATTTCAACACACACAGAAAAACTGTACTGCAAAGAAGAGATGTTCATAAACTTAAGGGTTTAATTTCCATTACTTACCCAGAATACCTTAAATGCGCTCTCTCTCTCTCTCAATCTCATATAGACTACTAAAGGGTGACCTCTGTCTGGCCTACACGACCTCAAGTATCACTGTTCTGAACAACCTCCTTCATATTCGCAAAACTGGCAGCATCATGAACATCTATACTAAAGATCTTTACTTTCACCATATCATAAACCAAACCTACTGGCATGAAAGATATCTCATTCAAAGAAATTGTCTCCTTTAGAACAGACTTCAGTTCATATTAAACAAAGAATTTGCCTTGTTCTCTACAAAAACTATGACTGGATGGGTAAAGTACAGTTGTATAAGTAAATGTACCACAAAAGTAGATGTTGGAATGATCACTGCTGTAGTAGTTTAGCTAAATGGATTAAATCCTGCAAAGGATATAACAGCCAATCAGCTTCCAAAGCTTCAGGGCACTATCTATGCGCCCAAAACGGTTAGCTTGAGTTAAGCTGACAGAAAAAGAGGAAAATTGGGTGTCAAGCCCTTCAGAGCATTCATGCCAGCAGAAACAGTGAGGTTAACCCCAGAGAGAATGAATTGCTAGGAAAAGAAAAAAAATTACATGCTTACACTCCTGCCAATAAAAAGAACAAAAAACACGCACAAAGATGCACAAAACAGGGGGGATGGACAGATCATTGCTGCAGTATATGAGTAGACTGCCATAGCTTAAAATAACTGGGAGGTAGAAGAAGGGCCCAGAAAACCCTGCAGGATGGTCCTAACAAAGGCTGTCCTAGACCTGGAAAAGGGCACTAGTTTATAGTGCATTGTAAAAGTATATAAAGAGGATTAAGTTTCTGCTCTCGAGTCTAAACCTTTTAAAAAAAAGCCAAGGCCTTAGTGGAGTGAGCCTTGAACCTGCCTGGAATAATTTTGTTGCGATGGAAATAGCAAAAGGTAACAGTCTGAGACAACCATTTGGAGATGGTCTTTGACACAAGAGTTGCCTTCTTACCTTCACAGGAAATGAACAATTCTTTCAGAACATCTGATTATTTTGTTCTGTCAAAACAGTACCCAAATTGTCTGTGGACATCCAAGACATGAAGTTATCCTCTCTTCTTCATTTTTGGGTTCTGGGGGAAAAAGCAGGGAGATGCGATATACTGGCTTAAGGTAAATCTAGATACAACTTTAGGCATAAAAGGATTAGTTCTCAAAAAAAACCTATCTCTGTGGAAGATTAGAAAAGGGTGACCCACCATAAGAATTTGCAATTCAGATATACTTCCTGACAAGGTCAGAGCAATCGGCAATACTATTTTGCATGTTACGAACCTCAATTAGACAGATGAACCGGTTCTAATGGAGCAAGTGTTAGTTTCTCTAACACAAAATTAAAATTCCAAAATAAGTGCCAGCTGTTTCCTGGGATGCATCTTATGTAAAACTGCTTTCAAAAACATTTCCTCATGAAACTACAAGTTGGATCAAGAAATTTGCTCATTAGAGGATTCTGCTAAGAAAGTGAATACTTTTGTTACATTCAGTTCAATATGAGACTGCCTTTTTTAGTGTAGAACAAAAGAATAAAACTATTTCTCATAAGCAAAATAAAATTCAGTGGGCTCTAAGCTTATTACACTGCAATGAAAAAAGGCTTTCAAGGAGTTAAAAGATATGACCCATTTACGGTTCATGAAAGTGAATAAAGGTGATGGTGAGGTTATGTATATCAAAGATTATAGCTTAGCTATGGAAAATATGCTTGCTGCCAAAGAATAATATATATCAACCACTTTGTCTAAGATTCATTGTTGTTAAAATTTCATGGCTGATATGCTATTAGACTTGTGGTCAGGGACTTATTAATATTAATGTTTATAATTTTTCTCAGTAACACTGAACCCAGTTACTGGAGGCCTATTTGGCATTCCAAAATTGCATAAAAATTAGGTTACACCTTCTTTTAGACCTATTGCCTCTGCAGCTGATTCATTTACTAACACCATCTCAATTTATTTTGAACTTATACAGTTTACTACATTTTATTAAAGATTTGTGGATTGTTTTTAAATAAACTGAGGCTTGCTAATTTTAACTGAAATATTTTTCATGATTGACATGCAGTCGTTATATACATTTATTTCTACTGTGGAAGGAATAGATTTAAGATTTTTTTTTCTTACTAAATATACAAATTTAACTGATAATATTAAAACAACATATGTTTATTAATGGAATTGATATTGGCCAACATTTTTTATATTTAATATGGTATACTACCAACAGTTAAAAAGTGCAGAAATAGGGGCGACTGTTGCACCCTCATTTGCCAGTCTTATAATGGGATGTGAGGAAATAAAATACTACTATTGATGGTTGGATACAATTTAGTTCAATTCAATGTAAGATTTGTTTATGTGTTTTTTGTATGGAAGGGGACTCATTCTAAATGTAAAGAATTTGTTTACAGAATGAATACTTCAACCACTTTTTTATTTAAACTTTTCTTTCGTAATGTTGGTATCGAAGATTTATTTAGATGCGATAATTAACATCAATCCAAGTGATTACAGATTAGAAAGTTCCCTTTTTCATAAGACAACTGCAGTTAATAATTTATTTTATGACAGTAATCATCCCAAATTTATGAAAAACAACATTCCTAAAAGTCGATTTATAAGAGCATCAAGATTAATTAGTGATCAGATATTTTTAAATTAAATCGAAAATATTACATTTTTTTTTTTATTAAAAGAGGTTATAAGCTGGACTGTTAAAAAGCTAAAGCATTTGAAAGTAATAGAAGACAAACAGATTTTCCTCCTATTTTATATAAAGGATTTAAAACAAAAAGAATAGTTGCGTAAAATCTTACCATGATCATAGATGTCCTTCTCTTCTATGTTGCAGTATTCTTTACACATGGGTTGTATTCCGCCCATCAACCCGAAGTCTGGCCTGTATACAAAAACTTAGAGCCACTGCCTGTATGTGGGAGGTCGCATGATGGCACAGACGTCAGCCATAAAAGGGACATCCCGCACGTACAATCTTCAGAATAAGAAAGCCCCATAAGTAAAGGAGCCAAAAAGAAGCCTAGAATACTGCAACAACCTAACCTGGACTGAAACACTAAAGGCAGAGGTGTGTCCATATTCATTAAGGATATCCACACCTCCAGGCTAGCTGCTCAGCATAATGCATCAGAGATTATCCAAGTGCAACTAACTCTGGGCAAGACCACAATCCAAATTGTAGCTTGCTACAGATCCCCCACCATGCCCCAGGATTCCCACTCCTCATTTCTTGACACACTGGAAAATATTAGTGTACAACTAACACCCTAATAATGGGCGATTTAAACTACCCCACCATTAACTGGGAAAACTACACATGTACCAACTCTTTTGCTCAAGCGTTTCTGGAATTCATAAATTCCAACGCCTTGGATCAACTTATCCACACCCCCACCAGGGGCAGCAATATCCTAGAGCTGGTCATTACCAACATGGGTGACCAGTGTTCCACATCAGAGGTCAATTTCTCGTTGGTCAGATCCGACCACAAGCTAATCACCCTAGACATCCACATCCCACCCCAACCTACCATTAGGGAAACCACCATAAAACATTTCTCCAAAGCCAACTTCACGCTTCTTAAGATAGAAGTGGCAAACTTCACGACACCCATGCAGACGGAGAACAGAGGTATGACTGCTGAATACTACACAAATGCACTTTATAGGCACTTACACGAGTGCATGGATCATGCTATCCCTAATAGAACCAAGATGTTATCCTCCAAAAAAAGGAAGCCAATCTGTTGGTCCCCTGCCATAAAACTCTACAACAGAAGAAATAAACTGCTGCAAAAAAAAGAGAGTAAAATCCCAAGACTGGAGGAACTCCCTGGTCAGCCTGAGTAAGAAGCTGAGATCCCTCATAAAATCTTCCAAAGCTAGTTATGAAAACAAAATCCCCACTGTTTCTAAAGACAACCACAAAGCATTCTATAGCAATGTCAATAATCTCAATGGCAACACTCAGATCTGCTCTGAGTTACAGCACAATGACACGAAATATACAGAACCAACTGATACTGCCAACATCCTGGCAGATAGGTTCAGTGCTAACTTTACCCCCTCTCACCCCCTAAAGGGCCCATCTCTATACCAGAAGAATGCAAAGTTCCTGTAATCACGGCTGCACAGGTAAAAAAGTACAGTTGTGTACACTTACCATAAATGTAGATGTTTGAGTGTATTCACTGTTGCAGTCATTACATTTGGGATAATCTGCTGGAAGGTTGCCCTCAGTCGGCCTGATTAACAAAGTCTTTGGTCCTGTCAGTTGCTGTCCCTTCTTCCATGTCGTCAGGTTGTCAGGGGTATAAAACATGCAGCCGATGCCATTACACCAGTTGTTCTTGCCCCAGATGTCAGTTGCCCTCCAAATGGGGAGCCAAATATATAAGTAATTAAAAACACAAAAATATACCTCCAAACAAAAGCAAATACACCAAAAAGGCTTTTAAGCATAGTAAAGGAAAATAGAGGTATAGTATGAGAAAAACAGGGGGCTGGAGGGAGGGTTACCAGGACTGCAACAGTGAATACACTCGAACATCTACATTTATGGTAAGTGTACACAACTGTACTATGTTCTTCGTGTTTCACTGTTGCAGTCATTACATTTGGGTAGATTCCCAAAGCTATGGTTGGGAGGATGGATTTATACAGCATTAGGACCAGCTATAAGGCCCTGCAAAACAAGAGTGGCAAAGCCAGCTCTGGATTTAGAGAAAATTGGTAAGTGATAATGCTTGGTGAAAGTATGAACAGGTAGCAGCTTCGAGAATATCGCTGGTAGGAACACCTCTGAGAAAGGCTGTAGAAGTAGATGCAGCCCTGGTGAAATGAGATCTGATCCCCTGGAGGATAGGGTTTTCCATGGCGCTTATAGCAAAAATGAATGCAATGGCTTATCCATTTAGAAATGGTTTGTTTTGAAATAGCCTTCCCCTCTGCCCCTGCTGCAAATGCTACCAGCAGTTCAGCTTTTCTTCGAGATTTAGTCCTGTCCAAGTAGAATCTACGTTGCCTGTGTACATCTAATGAATGCAGAATCCACTCCCTCTTGTTCTGTGGATTGGGAAGAAAGTTGGCAAATGAATGGACTGATTAAGAGCCACACTGGATACCGCCTTGGGCATGAAGGATGGATTTGTCCTGAGTGACACCCTGTCCGCCTGAAAGATGATGAAAGGCTCCACTGCCATAAGGGCCTGTAATTCAAATATCCTTCTAGCTGAAGTGATTGCTAAAAGGAAGGCTGTTTTCCAGGAAAGAAATTTTAAGTCTGCAGTAGCAGCTGGCTCGAAAGGAGTAGAGTGAGTTTCTCCAATACACAGTTAAGGTCCCAGGCAGGGGTTGGAGCTCTCCTGGGTTGTCTCAAGTTTTTGGCTCCTCTGAGATACTGGTTTAGCAGATGATGAGAGAAGAGGGGGAGATCTGTGTTGTAATGAGCTGAAATGGCTGAGGCCTGAATGCACTTCCCTGCCAGATGAGCCCCCCATGCATAATCTGATGCATCTGTAGTTATGGTTTGGACGGTAGGGGGTGGTGTGAATGGCAGTCCCTTGTTTTGGTGTCCGGCCTCTGCCCACCACAGGAACTCTAGGCTCAGGCAAGGTATGATAGGAATCATTGTTTCCAGGCTGTGACAATGTTGACTCCATAAACTTTTTAAGTACCACTGAAGTTTCCTCATATGCAGTCTTGCATATGGAATTGGACAAATGCAGGAGGCCATGAACCCAAAGGCTTGCAGTATTTGTCTTGCAGATAGCAGGGTTTTTGTGGCCACCTGTTTGAAGTAAGTCACCAAATGAATTTGCTTTTCTGGTGTAAGGAAAGCCATCTGGGCAGTTATATTCAAGCTTGCACTAAGGAATGTAATTTTTTGAGAGGGTACCAGTTGTGATTTCTTTTTGTTTATGGTGTACCCTAAACAAGTTAGAACCCTTTTTACAAACACGAGATGTTTTAGAAGAATGGCCTGGTTTTCTGCCTGAATTAGACAATCGTCCAGGTATAGATATATTTGAATATTTCTTTGCCTGCAAAATGCAATTACTGGAGGCAGGCACTTTGTGAATACCCTGAGCGCAGTAGACAAGCCAAAGGGCAGTGCAGAGAAGGGATAATGCAAGTAGCCTGCTTTGAAGCGTAGGTATCTTCTGCAAGATTTCCTGACTGGGATATGCAGGTAAGCCTCTTTTAAATCTAGAGTTGCCAACCAGGCATCCTTGCCTAGCATAGGAAGTAACTGGTTAAGAGTCAACAGCTTGAATTTTGGAATGTCCAGAAAGGTGTTTAGAGTAGACAGGTCCAGAATTGGACGCCATGATTTGTCTTTTCTGGGTACCAGGAAAAGTCTGGAATAGAAACAGTGTCCCTTTTCCTCTTCTGGTACTAGTTGAATAGCCCCCATGTTTAGGAGGGAAAGTACTTGTTTCTGAGCCTCTGCCCACTGATTTGGGGGCAGGTCTGGCCACCCGTTTGGAGTTGGCAAAGTGTGGAAATGAAATCTGTATCCCTGAGACACTATATTTAAAACCCATTTGTCCTGGGTTATAAGTTGCCAATTTTTTGCATGAAGAGCCAGTTTCCCCCCCAAAGGGGTGGCTAAGAGGTAAGTGCGTGGTAATTTTAAAGGCAAGTCATTGAGACTGTTTATCATAGGGTGGAGTCTTGTTATTTCCAGATTTGGAAGTGGAAGCACTCCATTGCTTAGTTCTGAAAGTCCCTTGGGACTGAAACCTGGTGCTTTTGGAATGTCTGGGTTTGGCTCGAGTGGCTCTGGAAGGAACTGGAAAGGCCAGTGCCTACCAAATCTAGGAGGTTGTACTTGTAAGAAATCTTTCACAGTTTGCATAGATTTAGCTTTATCTTCCATCTTTTATAGAACTTCTTCAGCCTTATTGTCAATGGTCCTGCTGCAAAGGAGCATCCAACAGTTTTGCTTTAACATGATCAGGTAGAGATTGCTCCTTAAGCCAAGCATACCTTCCAAGGACAGACCCAGTAACAGCAGCCCTGCAAGAGGCCTCTAAAGAATCAAAACCACATTGCAGAGTATGTTTTCCAACTTGTTCAGCTGAATGCAATAAAATCCTGTAAATCTTTATTGTCCACACAGTCAGAAATCAACATAATTTTCTGTTTAAGCAATCCCATGATATGCTGTTAACATTTTAGCATATGGAATTGACAGTTTAAAGCCTTGATTGCCAAGGTTGCAGAAGTATAAACCTTTTTACCCCATCTATCCAGCGCCCTGGAGTCTCTATCAGAAGGGGTAGAATTTTTAGCAGTAAAAGCCTTAATGCCCTTGGGCCCCTGAGAAATGGTTTCAGGGTTCGCAACAGAATTTTTGTGGGACTCAGGAACCCTGTAGTACCGGTCTGGTTTACTAGGGGCCGGAGGCAAGACATCAGGGGCCATACTGGATTCCGAAAACACATCAACAATGTCTACTACAGGAGGTACAGCCAAAGTCCTATGCTGAGGAAGAAGGAAACCCCCAAGTCTCTTTTTGGATTCAGAAAGATCCTGACTTTCCCAGTGGAAATGCTCCCTTAAGGTATGTAAAGTTTCCCCAAAAGAACAATCCTCAGGGGGAGAAGCAGAGGGAATGGAATCCTCTGCATCAGAGTCCTCATAAGTAGGCATGGACAAATCCAGATCATTAGAAGAGTCAGAAGAAACAAAGTCCTGTTCAGAAGATTCATAGTCAAGTTCAGCCCTAGGCCTCTTTAGAAGGGGGGGGGGGGTTGACTACCCCTGATTAGAGTAATTAAATGTTCAGCCATTTTGATCATTTGTTTTTTAGGCATAGGGGCCTGAACATGTGGCCTGGGCATCTTTTTTTTTTTTTTTTTTTTTTTTTTTTTTTTAGCATAGATCGAGATTTAGGTCTTAGCACTGAAGGCGGAATCAGTTTAATATGCAAGTCTGTAGGCCTGAATACACCCTCAGAAGCCGGTGCCTGCACAGCGGCTCAGGACCCATCCAAGGTAGAGACATCTGCGGGTTCCATAGGTGAAGTATCTTGTGGCATACCGGACTCCAAATGGGTCTCAGTAGAGGCCTGCGAAAGCGCCTCAGAGTACCGGCGAACAGGCGACTGGCTCAGGAGATGCATCGTCGGCAGTTTTGGACCTCAACGGCCTCTTTTTCTTTGCGTTTTTTTTTCGGTATTCTGGCAGTCGGAAGGCTAACCAATGTCATTTCAGGATAATTAAACAGAGAACCGAAATATTTAGAAGCAAAAATGTACCGACGGATAGTGCGCTGATTAAATAAAGCACAAAACCAACAGCAAGGTACGCCGTGGTCAGGGCCTAGTCAAGGAATACAGTACAAATGAAAATCCTTATGAAGTATTTGCTGCCCACAAGTAATACAATTATTAACTTTTACTGACATCGGAAAGGAGCAAGAAAAAGTTTCCCCAATGAGGTATTCAGCTTTTAGTTGAAGACTACAGTTCTGAAACTCGAAAACGAAAATTTCAGGAGTCTGCTGACCGGCACTTGCGAACTGCTTCTGCTTCAGGCACCGCGCAGCAAGAAAGACCGATGTAATGGCATCGGCTGCATGTTTCATACCCCTGACGACCTGACGTCATGAAAGAAGGGGCAGCAACTGACGCAGGACCCAAGACTTTGTTAATCAGGCCGACTGAGGGCAACCTGCCAGCAGATTACCCCAAATGTAATGACTGCAACAGTGAAACACGAAGAACATCCACACTCTCCAAAGCCAAGAACACAGATTCCATGGGACTTGACAACATCCCAGGCTGTGTTCTACACGAACTACAGAACTGTCACCCCTCCTAAGTACCATATTCAATCATAGCTTCACCTCAGGCTTTGTGCCCACTAAATGGCACACAGTGATGGTTATTCCACTCCACAAAGGGGAAAACTCCAGCTTTACTCCGTCGCATATTGCTACTCAGAGGTGATCTCTGCCTAACATACAATGCTATGTCAAACCCAGAGCTGCTGGACATGCTGCATTTAAATAAATCCCAGTTCCTCCGAGCTACATGCTCTAGGGACCTAAACCTTGGCACCACAATAAACAGAACATGCCAGAGGGACAGATTCCTGTCCCAGAGACTTCCCATACTCTGGAATAAACTACCTATCTATATCAAACAAAGCTCCTCATTAGCACTCCAAGAAAAATCTTGATGATTGGATGGGAAATAGGAAATTCATCCCGGGGATCACCTCTGTGGCTCTGCTCAACAGTGGCACAGGAAAATAATTTTCTTGGGTGGCAAAAGCCAGGGTACCTTTTTGGCTGGACTTACATAGGCCCCAGGGCCGATAGCCTAGCACCTACGTATGGACCCCGGGAACTACCACCCCATTAGCCTGACAAGCCTGGTCTGCAAGGCCATGTAACTATCATCATGGAACTTATAAACAAAGACATTGGTAATCTCCAAACTCTGGACCCCACCCAGTTCGGATTTGTAAAAGGCAAATCATGTCTCCTAAACCTGACAGACTTCTTTGAAGCAGTCGCCAAAGCCATAGATGAGGGTAAGGTGGTTCACACAACCTATCTAGATCTCGCCAAGGCTTTTGACACCATCCCCCACTCTGGAAGTATAGATAAACTAACCTAGGCATAAATTCCTATGTCACAAGACGGGTTGCTAACTGGCTCACTGACAGAACCCACACGGTGAAAGTAACAGACTCCAAATCCAACTTCAGACCAGTGACATGTGGAGTACCACAGGGTTCAGTCCTGGGTCCTCTCCAGTTTGGTATCTACTTCTCTGAAGTACAGGCTAACACAGAAGGTCTTTGGTTAACGAAGTTCGCAAATGACTGCAAACTAGGAACCATAATCGAAACTCAATGTGGACATCCTACAAAAGAGTCTCACTGAGACAGATGCCTGGTGTCAAAACCATGGCCTCAAGCTCAAAGCCAAAAAGTGCACTGTCGTCCCTTCTGGCAAAAACTCTGTACCCATGACCTACCACATAGGCGGTAGTCTACTTAACACCGAAAGTGGGATAAGAGACCTTGGGACACAGGTGGACAGTAGTCTCTCCTTTGACAATCACATTTCCACAGTAGTCAGGAAATCCTTCTATGTGGCACACCTCATCACAAAAGGGTTCTCATCCAGGAAAAAAAAGAGGTCATTGTTCCCCTCTACCCGTCACTCATTAGACCCATTATAGAGTACAACGCCCCTTTTGGTATGTACCTCACAAGACATCTACAACAACTGGAAAGGCTGCAGAAATACCTCACAAAGAGGATTACCGGCCTCAAACAGATGCCCTACGCAGACCGTCTCAAAACACTCCAGCTTTACTCCGTCACATATCGCCTACTCAGAGGCAATCTCTACCTAACATACAAAGCTATATCAAACCCACAGCTATTGGGCATGCTCTAATTAAAGAAATCCAAATCCCTCCGAGCTACATGCTCTAGGGACTGAAACCTTGTCACCACAATAAACAGAACATGCTGGAGGGATAGATTCCTGTCCCAGAGACTTCCCATACTCTGGAACAAACTACCCATCTACATCAAACAAAGCTCCTCATTAGCACTCCAAGAAAAATCTTGATGATTGGATGGGAAATATGAAATTCACCCCTGGGCTCACTTCTGTGGCTCTGCTCGACAGGGGCACAGGTAAATAATTTTCTTGGGTGGCGAAAGCCAGGGTACCTTTTTGGCTAGGTTTATATAGAGGCCCTAGGGCCAATATCCTAGTACCTACCTATGAACCTATGAACATAGAAGAGAAGGACATCTATGGTTATGGTAAGATTTTACACAACTATTCCATGTCCTTCTATTCAATGTTGCAATATTTTTTACAATATGGGACAGTGCAAAAGCTGGAAGGGAACCCAGGGAGGAGGACAGAGTAGGGAAAAGCTGAAAGGAAGCACTTTCCAAGAATCCATGCAGAATCGCCCTTGCAAAACCTGCCCTGGAAACGGTGCCCAGTTTGTAATGTTTTGTAAAAGTATGAACAGATGACTAAGTGGCAGCTTCCAGAATGGAATGAACATCTAGACCTTTAAAGAAAGTCCCTGGGAATGCCACTGATCTAGTGGAATGGGCCTTTACAGAAGCCGATAAGGACTTCCCATGGAATTCGTAACAAAACACAACAGTCTTAGAAATCCATGTGGAAATGGTTTGCTTGGATACAGGGAAACCCAGAGTCCTGGAATGAAAGGAAACAAAAAGATGATCAGATTTCCTAATGGACTTAGTTTTGTGTAGATAAAATCTGAGTTGTCTATGAACATCCTAGGTATGCAAAATCCTCTCACTGGGGGGATTGTGACGAAAGGAAAAAGATAGGCAGTTGGGTGGACTGATTAAGAGACAACTCATTCACCACTTTGGGCATAAAGCTAGGATTAGTTCTCAAGGATACCCTGTCCCTGTGAAAAACTATGAAAGGGGGAAAGCCATCAATGCCTGAATCTCAGAGACCCTTCTAGCAGAGGTTAAGGCTACCAGAAGCACAGTTTTCCATGTGCAGAATTTAAGAGAAGCAGAAACTGCTGGTTCAAAAAGGGCCTGAGTAAGGTTTTCTAACACATAGTTAAGTTCCCAAGAGGAGGAATTTGCTTCCTGGGTGGTTTTAAATGTAGGACGCCTTTAAGAAAAAACTTAACTTCTGACCTGGAAGCTAAGGAGTTTAAAGGCAAATTTGTAGACAACGCAGAAAAAGAAGTTATGTACTTACCATAACGTTCCATGCAAGTTGTTCATCTCGCCTTATTGTTACACATGGGTTTGGAGCCGATCCCTCGGCTCAGAGTTGGCCGCTTTTACAAGCTCAAGGTTTTAGAGTAGCTCAAGGCCAAGTCCCCATCCCATGATGATCTCTGTCTCACCTCAGATCTAGTTTGCTGATCCCAAAATGTATAACGTAATAAACATTACTCCAGCCGGAGTAAGAAACCCTAGAACAAGACCCACCTGACTGCAAAAACTCTTACTCGTTCTTAGAGAAGCCTAGAGGGGGAAGGCGGGTGGAATGTAAGAATGAAGGTGAAATGAACAACTCACATGGAACGTTATGGTAAGTACATAACTTCTTTATCTGAAGTTGTTCAATCTCACTGTTCATTCTTACACATGGGTAGTGTCCCAAGCACCATTCATCCTGGGTGGCTCACGGGAGTATATTCCCGAGGACAGTGGAACCAAAGGAAGCCCTGTCCCTGGAGGCACTATCTACTTTGTAATGCGTAATGAAGGTATGAGGCTTAGACCAAGTGGCAGCTGCACATAGTGTCCAAAGGCGGCCTGGCTGTATAAGCTGAAGAATTAGAAACAGCCCTAGTGGAATGCGCTTTTACGTTATGTCCTAACAGTTGATTCATGGAGGAATATGTGAGTTTTATGCAGTCAACCATTTGGAAATAGTAACTTTTGATACTGGTAGCCCTTTCTTGGTAACAGCATGTGAAACAAAAAGTTGTTCTGACTTTCTAAATTCTTTTGTTCTGTCCAAATAAAATCTTAATTGCCTGTGAACATCAAGTTTATGCAACATATACTCCAACTTCTTGGAATGGTTACTTAAGACAGTTGGGAGTTCAACAGTTTGGTTCAGATTAGCCTCCGAACATACCGTTGGAAAGAAGGAAGGGTTGTCCTCAGCAACACTCTGTCGGGGTGAAAAACCAAATATGGGGGTTTGATTGATAGGGCCTGAAGTTCGGACACTCTACGTGCTGATGTAATGGGTACCAAGAAGATAGTTTTCCAAGACAGAAATTTTAGTAGGCAGGATGATGCAGGCTCAAATGTGGGAAGAATAATCTGTGATAACACAAAATTCAGATTCCAGGGAGTAAAAGGTTGTCTAACTGGCGGTCTAAGATGTAAGGAACCTTTTAAGAAGGCTCTACATAATTTGTGAGACATTAGATTTTCACCTTGGATCAGAAGGTTCTAATGTGAAATTGCACCCAATTGAACTCGTATGGTGGCAGCTGCCGCACCTTCATTAAAAAGCTTAGTCAGGAACTCAAATACTAGCAATTGGGGCGACATACGGGTTATTATTATTTTGCGAGGCCCAGAAAGCAAATCGCTTCCATTTGCTGGCGTACAACTTTCTGGTGGAAGCTTTATGAGAGGATACAAGGATATGCTGGACCTCCAAGGAAAAATTGTGTGACCTGGCTAAGTTGGAAATTGGAGCAGGCAAGCTGTCAATCTGAGGGAATGAAAAGGATGAAGAGCCCCTGACGAATGTGTCAGCAGATCTGGAACTGGGTACAGAATCCAAGGTTCCTCTAGTTGGTAAAGTCGAAGGAAGGGGAACCAAATCTGTCAAGGCCAAAACGGGGCTATTAGAATTACAGTCCCCCCCGCTTTGGCTTTTTGCAAGAATTTCAGATTCAGGGGAATCAGTGGAAAAGCATATAGGAGTCCCAGGGGCCAATCGTGTACGAGCGAATCCTTTGGGTTCTCCCTTGGTGGGGGATTCAGGGCAAAGTAGCTTCTGCATTTGTCATTCATAGAGGATGCAAACAGGTCGCAGCAAGGCTGGCCTCATCTGCGGAAAATCACCTCCGCAACTTCGCCTTTGAAAGACCACTCGTGCGGCATCAGAATGGCTCTGCTCAGTTTGTCCGCGATCACATTGGATTTCCCCAGCATGTGCATTGCTATCAGAAAGCGCCCGGTGGATACAGTCCACTGCCAAACTCTCAAGGTCTCTTGACATAAGGGGTAAGACTTGGTTCCCCCTTGCTTGTTGATATACCAGACCACTGACATGTCAGTCTGGATCGCAATCGTCCCCAGAGGTAGAGAGTCGTGGAAATTCTGCTCTCGTCTCCAGAACACTGATGTGCAACTGTAACTCTGTCTTGGGCTGTTCTTCCCTGAAAAAGGCCCCCCACACCCTATCAGAGAAGCGTCCGTGGTCATCGTGGCTGATGGCGGGGGGGAAGAACAAATGGGTGGCCTACTGTTACATGACGGCTGGTCAAGCACCATTGAAGATCCTCTCTGCATGAATCTGAAATCATTATCAAGAATGACATCAGAAGTTGTTGGTAAGACCACTGGGTGAAGAGTAGCCACTGAAGTATTCTCATGTGCATATGCCCCAGAAGAACTGCAATGAGCGTTGCTGCCATAGTACCTAGTAGTTTCAACACTTGAGGCTAGTACTTTTTTGCTCGTCAGAATGTCTGATACCTGTTGTCGAAGATTGAGAGTGTGATCCCTGGATTGAAGTAGTTGATGCCTGGAGGTAGTGGTGAGGAGCCAGTCGTCCAGATACAGAAACACTTTGAATCCTAGATGTCTCAGGTGAGACGTAACCACTGCCACGGATTCGGTAAACACTCTGGGGGCTGTTGCGAGACCAAAGGGCAGTGCTCGGAACTGATATGATGGACCCCCAGCCAGAAACGCAAGTGATCTCTGGATAGCCTGGCCATTTTGATGTGATCGTACGCATCCTTGAGATCTATAGAGCACATCCAATCCCCCATTCCTAGAAATGGAAGAATCGACCGAAGCATGACCATCCGGAATTTTTCCTTCTTTACAAAAGTGTTGAGTCTGCTTAGGTCCAAGATGGGTCTCCAGTCCCCCGTTTTCTTTGGAACTAAAAAGAATCTGGAGTAGGTCCTGGATCCTATTTGGTCTGCTGGGACTTGCTGGATGACTCTCTTACTGCAGCCTTCGAATTTCTATGGCTGCTTGATCCCAGAGACTGGGTGGAACGTCTGGGATTTTTCTTCATACTGGGGAGGGTCTGAGAATGGAATGACATAACCTCTGGTAACAATTCTTTGTACGCAAGAATCTTTTGTAATTTCTAGCCAGGCATCTGGATACAAAGACAAGCGACCCCCGACTGCCTCCAGAGTAGGACAGTCAGGCCTCCTTTCAGGAGCGATGGTAGGGCTTACCAAAGAACTGATCCCTGTCGCCCTGGTTTTGCAGACCCCCCCTGCCGCCTGGGTGGTGTCTTCCATTATTACTCCCTCCTCTGTCCCTGGAGGGGGGTTCACCACATGTGATCTGAAAAGCTCCTTGGGACTTCCGGAACCACATTTTCCTCCCATTTGCTCTTTGGGGTAAGGTCTAGTAGGGATGGAGAAACTGACTCCTACGGCAGATAGAGTCTTTCTTTGTTCACACCTAGTGAGGGTCTCCTTGACTTTAGGCCCGAAAAAGGATGAGCCCTCAAATGGGGTATTACTGAAGGAAGACTTGAAGGCTTCTGCAAAGGAGCATGAGAGCATCCAGGAATGTCTCCAAAGAGCCATTGCTGAACTCGCTGCCCGACTTGAACCATCGGCTGCATAAGAAATGAGCCGCATGGATGAGTTAACTATGGAATTAAGGGTACTGAGCTGGGATGTCTCCTTATTAAGAACGCCTCCAGCTGTAATACTCTAAAGAGTATCTCTCCAAGCTCTTGTAGGAGATCTCTTTGAAGATGGGTAAAATGTGTCAAATAGTTGAGCGATCGCATAGCAGAAGTCGCTGAACTAAAAATACATTTCCCAAACCTGTCCATAATCCTGGAATCTCTATTAGGAGGGTGGACAGTAGAAGAGGTTTCAGACATCTCTTTCTTGGTGGCCGCCACCACCATGGCATCAACCGGCACTCCCCTGGCAAGGAACATTTTGTCTTGTGGCGATATAATAAACTTGTTGGGCCTCCAAGGGACAGGTTCCACAATATCAGGAGACTCCCATGCCCTTCGAGCAACCAATTCCATTAGTTCATCGAAGGGTGGAGTCACCCATGAGGTGGAGGGTTGAGACCCAAAAGCCTTCAGAAGCTCCGACTCATCATCAGTAGGGCTAACGGAATGTCAATCACCCCTCCGTTTCAGGACTGCAAGGATATCGGCAAAGGAGATATCCTCCGAGGGGGACCGTGGGTCCCTTCGGACTCCTCTAAGTCGGTGTCAGATGTAACAGACTCCTGTGGGGAGTCTAAATGCCTCCTCTTGCAAAGCTTCTTCCTGGGAACCTCATCAGTGGGAGTTCTGGTGAGGTCTCAGTAGAACATGGGTCACCCAATGGGGTTGCCTGAGGCTCTGGGTCTCAACGCTTTACAGGGACCCGTAAGGTAGAGGTAGAAAGCAGCACTTTCGGGGAGGAGGAGGAAGGACCTGATGACGTAGGAGTCTTGGAAGACATAACTCTCCTCATGGCATCAAAGGCTCCACTGCTCCGAAGCAAGGAAACAGCCAGTTCCAAAGATGGGATCCTTCCCGGTGCCTACACAGTGGGTTCCGACCCAGAGGAAGGAGCTGAGCTCATCTATGCCGAAGCTCCGAGCGGAAGGGTCAGAAATGACCCATCGGTTTTGACACCTCCCGCCCCTGGAGCCGACCAGAGAGTGTCTGCTCCCAGACTCCTCAAACGGCACCAAAGTAGTCAGAGTTGATGGAGCCAATGGCACTGGAACAGGCCTTGGCTCCAAAGGTTCCACAATCATCAGTTCCACCTCCCCTGACTCCGAAGGCCCAGCTCAGCTCAGAGGAGGAGTAGACACAGTAGGTAAAATAGTCTTCGGCTCCAAAACCGGTTTGGTCGAAGCTGATAATAATTTGGCTAGTGCCGGATACTCGAGAAGCCTCTGCACCACTTGGGTCCACATCCACATTGGACAGACTCCTCAAAGAACGAGTCGAAGAGATCGATGAAGCCACCGACAGCAAAATGGGTGATTATAAAGTTTCGGAGACTGGCTCCTAACCTGGGGACCGCCTCCGAAAAACAAGCTCGGTGCTCAGTTCTGAGGACTGCAGAACCGATGGCTGCATCTTCTCAGCAGGTCTCTGAGCTGAAGTCTTCGGCTCCGAGGAAGCTTTAGAAGATTTCGATCCCTTCGACGATTTCGAAATCTGGTCGGCCTTGTCCAATGATTCCTGGAAATCTGGTTTTAGCAAACCTGTCTACCAGTTTTCTCCTGTGTTCCAGCAATAACCTGCTGCTAAAGGAGTAACAAATGGAGCAGTCCCCCTAAAGATGGACTGCCCCCAAACAGCACACACAACTGACATGCAAATCAGTTATAGACATTTTCTACCCACACTTAGGGTATTTCTTAAATCCAGACTTTTGTTTTTCTCTCTCTATTATCAGCCATATTAGAAAGACAAACAGTATATATCTCAGTCTATCAAAATATATATAACTCTCTAAACACAGACCACTCGAGATATACACACAAAAAACGCTAAGCTGCAAAAACTACAACAGCTAATATTATCTTGTCAAACTCTTAACTATAAAACTTTAAACTTTCTAAACTTTTTTAAATAGGACAGGGGAAAAAAACTAAAATGCGGCAAAGAAAGGCCCAAGAGCAGCCGTTCAGAGACTAAAATTGGTTAAAAAACAATAAGGACAGAGCCTGAACAAAAAGCTACGGCTAACTAGCCAAGAAACACACTTTTTATAGTAAGGATTCTAAAGTTAATTATCCAGTAACACATAGAAATTAGAAATACTGGCCCGAGCTCTCTCTTGACCTCCGATCTGTTGCAGTGGCAAACTAGATCTGAGGTGAGACAGAGAGCATCATGGGATAGGGACTTGGCCTCGAGCTACTCTAAAACCTCAAGCTTGTAAAAGCAGCCGACTCTGAGCTAAGGGAAGGTTCGAACCCACGTGTAAGAATGAACTGCGAGATTGAACAACTTCACATCAATGGACTTTAAGAGGAAAGACCACTGTTGAGTAACTCACACAGGTAAGAAAATACTAAGAGAATCTCCACACCAAAGGGATCTTCTTTACCAAAGAGAAAATCTTCTCCACTTGGAAATGTAAAATTTTCTAGTATTGGGTTTCCTGATCTCCTGCAAAACCCATAGCACGTCCTTTGAGAATAGGTGCCTGAAAGGGATCAAAGATTGATCACCCAACAAGGTTAGTTGTAGGGCTGACACATGGGGGTGAATCAATAATCCCTTGTCCTGAGTGAGCAGGTCCATCTGGTGAGGTAACCTGTAGTGAGGACCCTTGGCCAATTGCAAAAGAAGAGGAAACCAGTGCCGTCTTGACCAAAAGGGGGTCACTAGCAAGATTTTCGGTTTCTCCTGTAGAAATTTCAACAGGACTTTCTGAATTGAGGGGAAGGGGGGAATGCATAGTAAAACATCCTTTTCCATGAGAAAGCATCCACCTTCCACACTTGAGGGTGAGGGACCCTTGCACAAAAGTGAGGAAGTGGTCTGTTCATAGGGGAGGCAAAAAGGTCTAGTTCTGGAGTAACCCACCAATGAACTAGATCCAAAAACACATCACTGTGAAGCATCCACTTGTGAGATTGTGTCACAGATCTGCTTAATCCATCTGCCACCAAGTTCTGAACCAAAGGAAGGTACACAGCATGCAGAGTCACTTTTTATTGAGTAGCCAATTCCCAAGCCTTGATGGCCAGGCAACAGAGAAGATCCGATGTTATGCCCCCCTTCTTGTTTATGTACCAAAGGACTGTGGTATTGTCTGTGAGGATCTTGAGAGATCATGGTTGAAATAGAGAGTGGAAGGTCTGTGGGGCTAGAACCAGAGCCCTTATTTTCCTGATGGTGATATGTTCCTTCCTTTGAGAAGGGGGCCAAACATCCTGAACCTTCTTGGAAGCAAATGTTGCTCCCCAACCAAAGTCTGAGGTGTCTGTGAAGAGTTGCTGAACTGGATGAGTCATCTGAAGAGGTTGGCCAGGGTTCTGATGGAGTTGCTGTATCCACCAATGCAACTTTTTTTTTCAGACAGGGGAGCAGGGGAATCAAGAACTCAAAGATGAGAATGCTGGGACAAAACTGTCTTTAAGAACCAATGGAACTTCCTCATGTGTAGTTTTGCAAAGGGCAACATGGGGATAGTGGAGGCCATGAACCCCAGCAATCTCAAACTCCCTGGCAGTAACGGAAGGAAGAGGCAGAAGAGTCTCTATGAAGGTCTTGAGATAAAGAAACATTGTGTAAAATCTTACCATAACCATAGATATCCTTCTTCTCTTCCATGTTGCAGTATTCTGTACAGTTGGGCTTTCGTCTCTTGCTACCCAAACGTCCTGCCAGTATACAAAAGTCTGCAGTCACTGCATGGTGCCAGAGAACATCTGAAGTGGTTAGCAGAGCATGGGCCATAAATGTGACATCTGCACACATCAGACTTCAGAAATGAGCACCCCAGTTGGAACCAGTCCCAAAAAGGGTAGTGCAAGTCATGTGCCATTCAAGAAGGGAAATGCCTGATATCAGGAGGGGTAGGTGGGAGGGAAGGAATACTGCAACATGGAAGAGAAGGACATCTATGGTTATGGTAAGATTTTACACATTTCTATCTCCTTCTATCCACATGTTGCAGTATTCTGTACAGTTGCATGGGTACTAAAGCTCACCGAGAAAGAGAGCGGTGGCCTAGTAGAATTCTCTAGACATTCATGGAAGACAGCCCTGGCAAATCCAGCCCTGGGCCTGGACATCTGGTCTATTTTGCAATGCTTTGTGAAAGTGTGCACAGATGACCAAGTGGGTGCTTCAAGAATAGTGGAAGTGTCCAGGCCTTTGTAGAAGGCTCCAGATGAAGCCACTGCCCTAGTGGAATGTGCTATAACATGGTCACGTAAGGGTTTCTGGTGGTGTGTGTAGCAAAAGCTAATAGCCCTGGAAATCCAGGCTGAAATGGTTTGCTTAGTTACTGCTTTCTCCAGGGCCCTGGGGTGGAAGGAGACAAACAATTGGTCAGACTGTCTGATGGGCTTGGTTTTGTGCAGATAGAATCTGAGCTGTCTGTGCACATCTAGGGAATGAAGTACAGTCTCCCTGTGGGTTGGGAAAGGAAGTGGGTAGGTGGATGGCTTGGTTTAAGGAAAGGTCACTGACCACCTTGGGCATGAAGGATGGGTTGGTTCTGAGAGTTACCCTATCTCTGTGGAAGATGAAGAAAGGTGGAATAGCCATGAGAGCTTGCAGCTCAGAAACCCCCTCTAGCTGAGGTCAATGCCACCAGCAGAACAATCTTTCATGTGCAGTGTTTTAGGGAAGCTTTGGATGCTGGCTCAAAGGGAGGGAGTGTGAGCTTCTCTAAAACATAGTTCAGGTCCCATGGAGGTGGAATCGACTTCTTTGGTGGTCTGAGATGAGTACCCCCTTAAGGAACAGTTTTGCAGGCAATCTGGGAGCTAAAGGGGGGGGGGGTCCAGAGGTAGGCAGTCAGAAATGGCAGACAAATGGGCCTTAATGGAGGAGAATGCCAACCCTGTCTGCAAAAGTTCAATGTGCTATAAAGTCAAATTGCCAAAAGACACCATATGGAGAATCTTTTCCACTTGGATAAATAAGATCTCCTGGTATTACGTTTCCTGGCCTCCTGCAGGGCAGTGAGCATGTCCTCATTGTGCAGGTGTCTGCAGGGATCAGATCACCCACAAGGTGAGGTGTAGAGATTGCCAGTGTAGGGGGATTTGGGCTCCCTTGCCCTGTGTGAGAACGTCCACTTTGAGGGGTATCTCCTGATGGTTGTCCTTGGCTAACTGCAGGAAGAAGGGGAACCAATGCTGCCTTGCCAATAGGGAGTCACCAGCAAGATTTTCAGCTTATCCTGCTGGATATTTAGCAAGATTTTCTGAAGAGGGAAGGGGGGAATGCACAGAGAAACATCCCCTTCCAGGAGATTGAAAAGGCACCTGTTGCCATCGCTAGAGGTTCTGGCAGTCTGGTGCAGGAGGAGGGAATTTGTCTGTTAATGATGGAGGCAAACAGGTCTCTTTGAGGTGTACCTCACTGGTGGACAAGGTCCAGGAACACAACCCTGCATAGCGTCCATTTGTGGGACATTGTCATGGATCTGCTAAGGGAATCTGCCTGAGAGTTCTGTTGGGAAGGGATGTATACCGCCTAAAGAGTAACCTCCTGACTGGTGATCAGTTCCCACACAAGGAGAGCTAGTCTGCAAAGTAAGATTTGGTTCTCCCTTGCTTGTTGAGATACCACAGCATTGTGGCATCATCTGTGAAAAGCTTCAGGGATTCATGTTGTAGCCTGGGCTGAAAGGCCTTCAAGGCCGGTAGTACTGCCTTCATTGCTCTTACATTGATGTGCTCTTTTGTGTGTGGTTCTGACCAAATTCCCTGCACTTTTAGGAGCCCCAGCATTGGTCCCCAACTGAGGTCTGAGCCATCTGTGTACATTACCTGTGTTGGTGGAGGGGGTTGGAGTGGAAGACCTGGGTTGAGCTTCACCTGGGTCAGCCACCAATGGATCTCCTGCTTGAGGCAGGGCAAGAGGGGCCCCCTGTTCTCCAGGGGGGTGGGAGTGCAGTGTCCAAATAGGCCTGAGGTACCTCTGCAGTTTCCTCATATGAAGTCTTGCTAAAGGTAACACAAGAAGCCATGTAAGCCCAGGAGCCTGAGGTACTGCCTTGCAGTCATTTCCTTGGTTTGAAGTACCAAAAGTAAGTATTGTGTCAGGCTTTCCACCTTTTGGGGTGGAAGGAAGGCTATCATGTTTGTCCGAATCCTACACCCCAGGAAGACTATGTCCTGGGTAGGGTCCAGGTGGGATTCTGGGTAGTTTATCTAAAATCCTAGGGACTGGAGAAGGGCAATGGTTTTCTGCAACTGAAGCAGGAGGGACTGTTTGCAGTCTCCCTGGATGAGCAAGTCATCCAAGTAAGGGAAGATTTGGATCCCTTGAGTCCTGCAGAAGGCATCACTGGTCCCTGACATTTGGTGAATGCTCTGGGTGCTATGGCAAGATCAAAGGGCAAGGTTGAGAATTGATAGTGAGAGGAGGCCACTGAGAATTGGAGGAAACTCCTGAAGTTGGGCCTTATGGGGATGTGCAGGTAGGCATCCTTGATGTCCAAGGTGGCCATGAACCCTTGAGGTAGGATCAAAGGGAAAAGAGTTGGCAGTGTAAGCATCTGAAAATGGGTACATGCAGGAAAAGGGTCAGATGGGAGACGTCTGAAATTAGCCTCCAGGGCCTATCTTTTCCCGGCACTAGGAAGATCCTGGAGTGAAAGCCTTTTCCCATTTCAGACTGTGGGACAGGCTGGATGGTACTTTGCGCCAAAAGGCTGTCCAGAACTGGTTGTAGCAGGGGAAGCTCTTCTTTTGGGGGCTGGTGGATTCCCCTTCTCTTGGTGGGAATGATCCAGGTCATGAAGTATCTGGGTTCTATTACTGAAAGTACCCATTTGTCTGAAGTGATGTGTATCTACACTTGGAGACAGTGTGAGAGTCGTAAGGAGAAAGGGACAGAGGGAGAGGGTGGAGGTTTCAAGTTTGGCAGTTGTGTCACACTACCTTCCCTGTCTTGAAAGGGTGCCCTCTGGCTGGTAGATGGTGTAGTAATGGCAGGAGTGGATTGTTTCCTGGGAGTTTTTCTTGGTCTGGAGGAGGAAGCGGGACCTGAATGCTTCCTGATAAACTGAGTTTTGGACAGGTAATTCCTTGGAAACTTGGGAATTGGAGATTTAGACAGATGCTTTAAGTCTTGCAACTTCTTACCTTTTTTGTTGCAAGGTCTTAAACAAGTCTGCAACCTTGGGTCCAAATAGGGCTTTGACTGTCTAAAGGTGCATCTACTACCTTAGCCTTAAAATCATCTGTTAAAGGCTGGAGGCGTTGCCAGGAGTACCTTCTTAGGACAGAGGCTGATGCTATTGACCTAGCCGAGGCCTCAGCAGCTCATAGCTGCACCTGATAAGAATGCCTGGTAACTTGGAGGTCAGGGAAACCAGGGAGGACAGTTGAGCTTTGGCTAGAGTGTCAGAGATGCCTGAAAGCTGTTTGGAAGTTTTCTCCAAAAGGGCCAAGGCATACTTAGAAATGTGTCTGGTACTTGACTGCTCTGAAGGCCAGAGTTGCAGATGTGTACACCTTTTTTGCCCAAACAACCCATGGCCTTGCTGTCCTTGTCAGCAGGGAGGAGGTAGTAGGGGCTGTAATTTTGATGTCTTGTCAGTAGAGACTGAGATGGTGGCTGGGTCCGCAGCTAGGCATTTTACCAAGAATTTAGCTGTCTCAGGTACCTTGTAAAACCTATCAGGTCTGTAAGGGGCTGGAGGCTGAGAGTCTGGATTCATGGATGCTGTAGAGAAAGCATCAAGAAAGGCTGGAAGGACACGTGGAACATTTATTTATTTATATATTTGCAGTTGGTTTACCAAGATAGTCCATTGGGCCAAAATGAACCCGTCCTGGGGAGAAAAGCTCCAAACAATCAATGTTACAGTAGGTTATATGATAGTTATACAAATGTAAAAGATTCAAGCAAAAAATTACAAATAATACAGCAAACATTACAAATAATGCAAACTAGTGATGAAACTTACAGATGATACAGACTAAAGAAGGAATCTAGCAAAGTAAATAATGAGAAGTCAATTACATATAAGGAATCATACACTTAAGAGGTACAGCGTAGTGTATTCTTGCAGATACAATAATAATAATAAGAATGTATGAGTTAGGAGAAATGATAAAAGGAAATTGCAGGAACAGCTCTGGGAGCTGGGAAGTCCATCTGGAGAAGCTCAGAGTACTGTTTTTGTGATGAGTCCCACTTGAATTGCTCTCTCATCTTTGCTGCGGGTTCCCCAAAGGTGAGATCTTCTGCAGGGGAATCAGCTTCAGCAGATTCTTCCTCTGGAGGAGCATATCCAAGGGGGAAGGGAGTTGGGATGTGTAAGAGAGGGATTCTTCTGAGGAAGAATCAGAGAGCTCCTCCTCTTCCACTTGAGAGTTTTGAGGCCTGAGGCCTAGGGCTCAGTACTGGAGGAGGGATTGTGGAGGTCCCTGGTGCAGTAGGCCGCAAGGTCATAAATGCATTAAAGAGGCTTTGTGAAAAAAACTACCAATCTGGCTGACTTACCCTAACAGGAGAGGTATGCTTTCTCTTCTCTTGCTTTTTAAGAGAAGGCCTGGGACCAGACGCCTGCGAAGGAGCAGAGGGATCTGGCTGGTCTGCAGAGAGCCTTGGTTCCCCCTCGACGTCGAAGACCAACATGTGCAGAGCCTTGGAGGACAAGTCTTCTGCACAGTGTTCTGCGGCATCTGTTACGGTACCCGCTATACCCAGAATGGTGGAACCAGAGTGCTCATCCAGGCCGATGGCCACAGGATGAGTGTTGGACGGCGGAAGCGCAGTGACAGTAGCAGGCCTTTTTCTTTGGAGGTTCAGCAGGCAAGTCGAAAGGTCCCTCCATACTTAGCACTAGCCGTTTCAGATGCTGGTTCTCAAGACAGAGGTTGAGCGAGTGAAGTCTGCTATGTAAGGTCTTTGGTACAAAGGCCTGGCAGATAGGGCAGGCCTTGTAGTCATGTGACTTCCCTAAACAGAATAAACAGAGGTCGTGGACATCTTTGTGGGATATCTGATGGCCACACTTACACTTGCCCTTTCTGGATGACATGAATAAGCACTAACATGCAATGACTAAACTAAAGGTTCCCCAACAGGGTACTTATCTGAGTTTTTCAAGCATCTGACGGCCAGGAAGGTAGGAACACCTGACATTCGACTGGCGGCAGAGAAGTTCTGAAGTCTGGTGCATGCAGACATCAGTTTTATGGCCCACATTCTGCTAGCCACGTTTAAGACGTCCCATGCACCATGCAGTGACTGCAAACTTTTGTATACTGGACGGATGTTCGGGTAGCAAGAGGAGAAAACCCAACTGTACAGAATATTGCAACATGTGAACAGAACGACATGTTACTTTCCCCACAAGAAGAAAAATCATCAAGTCTGTGTGGAACCTGCATCCCAGGAATACAAGATCTTGACTTGGTGAAAAGGATGACTTTTTGAAATTTATTGAGAAACCCAGGGCCTGCATAAAGGGAATAGCTACGTTCAGATGTTGGGTTAACATGTCTGGACTGCTGGTCAGAAACAGCAGATTGGCCAAGTATGGGTAGACTTATAGGATTGTAACCTTAAATAGGCAATAGCTGGGGCCAGGCACTTTGTGAATACCCTTGGAGCAGTAGAAAGGCCAAAGGGCAAGGCAGTAAAAGTGCAAGAAACCCACCGAGAAATGCAAAAACTTCCTGAAGTGGGGATGAATAGGGATATGCAGGTATGCATCCTTGAGATGCAGAGAAGCTAAGAAGGCTTGAGGAGGAACCAGGAGAAGGGGAGTAGGCAGGGATAGCATTCTGAAAGAGGGCACCACCAGGAAAGTGTTTAATAGGGAAAGATTTAATATAGGCCTCCAAGGACCATCTTTCCTTGGAACTAGAAACGTTCTGGAGTAGAATCCCCTCCACAGTTGGTCTGGAGGGACAGACTGGATGGTGCCTTGATGGAAAAGTTGAGCAAGTATCGCGACAAACACATGAAGTTGACTGGGGGAGTGGGGGGGATTGAGGTATTCCCTGAAAGGGAGAAAGAGTCTCCTAAGTCATAAAGTATCCGCTTTGGATAACTTGAAATCACTCAGGAGTCCTAAGTGATTTCCATCCAAGCAGAAAGAGAAAAGCAAAGAGACAAGGAGATATGACTTGGAAGAGGGGGCAGAGCATCACAGATGACTGTCTAGACTGAAAGAGCTGCTGAGAAAGGGCAGCAGCAGCAGAATTAACAGTCGTAGCCTGTGGCAGCCTCCTGGATGACTTACAATGCCTAGTTTCAAAAGGAGCAGAAGTGGAGGAGCAAACAGGTTTCCTGACAAAAGGAATCTTGGCTGGAATGTTCCTATGAAATTTTGAAGTTGGAGAAACAAGCAGGTGTTTCAAATCCTGAAGTTCCTTGCTTTTTTCCTGTAGTGATTTAAACAATTCTGCAGCTGCTTTGCCAAAGAGGGAGGAATTACATAGAGAAGCATCAAGCAATTTTGCCTTTATGTCATCAAGGAATGCCTGGAGATATAACCAGTAATGCCTTCTGAGAATAGATGCAGAAGCTGCTGCTCTGGAAGAGGCCTCAAATGCATCATAACCACACTTGATTGTTTACCGATCTGGAAGGAGGCTAATAAAAGTGAAAGGGCCAAAGATTTAGCCTCTGAGTCAGGCAATGGTGAAAAAGCCTGCGTAGCCTGAGTGAGCAAGGTCAAAGCATACCTACACATGTGTATTTGATAATTTAAAGCCCAGATAGCCAAGGTGGAAGAGGTATAGACCTTCTTACCCAATCTTTCCAAAATTTTACATTCCTTGTCAGAAAGAAGCAGTTTGTTTGATGGAGATAGCCATAAAGATTTATCTAAGTAATTTAAACCACAGCTGGGTCAGCTGAGGGGCATTTAAAAAGAAACTTACAATCCTCAGGGACCTTATAAAAGTGATGAAGTCTTTTAGGTGCAGGGGCCTGTGAGTCAGGGGTCTTAGATGCTGCCTTAAAAGCATCTAAGAAGGCTGGCAGGACTTGTGGAACTGCTGAAGGAGCAGGGGTGTCACATAGGAATGTGACAGATAAGCATCTTTTACATTTTAGGTTACTAGAAAATTAAAATGAGGAAGAAGAGGCAATAGGTTGTGAAGCAAAAAGCATTCTGAACTTGGGCAGTATCGCAAACTGATTCAGGAATGAAAGATCCAAAACTGGTCACCAAGTGAGATTTCTTTGGCACTAACATTCTTGTGTAAGATCCTTATATGAGGAGGAAGAACAGCTTCTGTTACCCCCTCAAACAACATATGACTTAAAATAGGAGGAACAAGAAGAGCTTGGTCTGTCAGATGAGGAGGAGGAATTTCCTACTTCCATTTGTATCCTACATGGATCACATTCAACACCCATTTGTCTGAAACAATTCGCTGCCAAACAGGAAATAGAGACTCAGACTTCCTGGAAGGGATAAGGGGCTAACAGGGTGGGAAAAGGAAGGGGGAGGGGGGATGCCCCTTATATAGTCCATTTTGACTTACTGTCTTTTACTCTGCGGATTCTTGCTTTCTTTTTGGAACCTCCATACAACTGCTTTTCAACAGTCTGCTTAAAAGCATTCTGCAGATACCATTTACTTTGTTTCTTGCCAAAATTAGATGAGGGGACATGGAATACTTTAGCTGATTCAGACAATCTTTCAGATGTTTCATCCCTTCTCTAAATTCACCAAGTCTCTCTCATCACACTTCTGATAACTTATGCCATGGGCCCAAAACTAAATCTCTATCCAAATAACTACTCAAAATTTCATTTTTTTTCATCTTCCAGGAGGTTCTTAAAATGCAGCCGGGCAAACCTCCTTAAAACAGTGCCAGAGGCAGCAGCCCTGAAACTAAGTACACATTTCAACCAATTTGTAGTGACTTGAGAAATGGAACAAACTAATCTACACAACAGAGACTGTTCTTCACAAGAGGTAACTGAAGCTAATATGTTCCTCAATGTCACAATTAACAGGGATAAACTTTAACATATCAGACTGACAGTTTAGAATTCTAATAATCAAAGTTGCAGAAACATACACTTTCACAAGCTTATCAGAAGCTTTACCATCCTTAGGGTTAACAAAATGCTTGGCAGCAGCTGGATTTACTGAAGCTATAACTGCTAAGTCTGAGATTAGTGCATAAAAACTTGAAAGACTGAGGAACTTTGTACGATCTATCCAATTTCTTTGGGTCAGCAGACTGACTGTAAGGGAAACCACTGGCTGTGACAAAAAGTGCAGACAGTACTGGGGATATGGATGAAAGTTCTTGACACATTCCGGTTGTAACAAGTTATATTTTCTTAGAGAAGTATTTTCTCGCTGAAAACACTGGTTCATCCTGGAAACAGTCTCTGAGAAAGAAAATCCCTCACAGGGAGAATCAGATACCACACTCTCCTTAAAATTTGAATCAGAAACTTAAAGAGCTAAAACTGCATCTAATTCTTCACAATCCCATACATATTTCAGTTCTAGAACCTCTTCAGGGAAAGAGGAATCCATTTTTTTTTAAATCAAGAAAAAACATTACAAGTAGGGTAAAACAGCCTGCACAAGACCCTGAGGCAATCCTAATAAATGACTTAGACTAACTAACAAAGGAGAACATAAATGTTTACTTTTCTGTTTTTTTTTTTTCTACATGAAAATTGGGGAAAATAGACCCTGTATTGCCAGCAGCAGCTTCCCCAGGGATGGGCACAATATCTTGGCTAGGCAGGGGCACATTCCCTGCCCTTTCTCCCATGACCGGCAACATTGGCTCTCAATTGCCCACAGAGGAACACAATCAACTACACAGGATGTGGTTAATGCTCAGACCTTGGTGGCTGTAGAGATTACACTAGAGGGATCCAAAGAAAAAGATGAACGGTCCAAGGAATCAACTTTGGCTACAGCAGTCTCATCCACCTGCAGGTGAGGCAAGTTACCAGCCTGCTGTAGACGTCTGCTTAACAAGTTTTTTCTTTGTGGCTGGAAGAAGGTCTGACCGAGGGGCTGGTAGTTTGCTCCACTGCCAAGCCAAAGAGGATTCTTGTTTCACATTGAGGCTTAGGAGCAATAATTGCTAAAACAGGAAAAAATAAGAAAAAAGTAACTTTCCCCCAGAAAAAAAGAATACCATAAAAAGCACTTTAAACACTTTCCCCATTGCCAAAAAGTTCCTCCAAAAAATGTAGTTTTAAAACACGTTTTTACCACAAAAGTAAAAAGTGCATACCTGTTTAGAAGTACATAAAAATCACAATACTCCAGGAAATACTTTTTTTATTTTACTTAAAAGTACTTCTTTCTCAAAAAAGTTAATTTAAACACAAAAAAAGTAATGCGTAAGGTTCTTCCCTGAAGGGAACTTATCTGTTCAACAGTGAAACAGCATTAGCTGACTGTCAATCCTAAAAGCCAGCAAAGTACTGCTGTTCTCAGTGACTGGAAAGCTATGAAGCGTTTGGAGTCCAAACCTGACTTTAATCATCTCAGCCTGACCAAAGCTTTGGAAGCTGACCAGCTGTTATATCCTATGCAGGATATAATCTATAAAGCTACTGCAGCAGTGATCAATATGAAGAACATCAGTTACACATTCTCAGGCTTACCCACAAACCCTAAAGGAAAGTATTACATTATGGGAATTGTGTCTAGGCTGCAAATGATCATTCACTTAGTACCAACCTATGAAATACAGAATTGTAGGGTTCTGTGTACTGCAGTTCTTTGGACAGCTCCCCCTCCACCAAGATAATCAAACTACCCACTACAGGGTCTTAAAACAAACCAATCCCCAACCAAAGAAGCTTAGATGCATTTTTTGGCACACATTCATATAAACATTGAAAGTTACAAAACACTGTATAACAGAAACATCTATTTCAAACAAGATACATCACAGTTTTGTAACAGCCACTCTGGTTATAACGAACAGGCTTTTCGATTATATCTATGGCTGTAAATAAGTTTATTTGCTTTTTTCATACAATTAACAAGGTAGGTGCGCTGGTTCAAAGACATTTTTAGTCATGTCATGGGCACACCTGTACAACAGAATAAGGAACAATACTATAGTGCAAGGTAACAATTTCTGCAGTGAACATAAGTCATTAGTTTTAAGTACAGGGTACATTTGCATAAAACAGTAACAGATACACTACCATGACTCAGGGGTAACTGAATGCGCCTGCTCAATCTGTTGGCTAGGGTGTTTGCTTATATTGGAATGTGAACCACAAATAAAATTTGTGCTGTGAATCCCAATTCCACAATCTGCCTGTCTCGCTGTACAGGAAAAACAAGCCAGTACTTCCCTTTCTACTAAATTGCTATTCACTACTGACATTTTCTAAATGAATGGACATAGGGCTTGGTGGTGTCCAATCTTCCAGGATTCGGGCAGAAAGAACTGTTCTCATCTGTAAGACGATGCTGTGAAGCTTCAGCTCCTGACTGGGCCAAAACCCCTGTGCAATATAGCATGGGCAGTATCTTCTTTACTTCAGCAAGAAGGCATCAATTGAGAGTAGGATTCACAAAGAGTTTGCCTGTTACAGAGACTGACTGGAGAACATCAATGAGTTTATATTTGTACTGCATGATGCACAAAAACATGCTTAGGGTATTTCCAGCAGGTCTGACTCTAGAGACCACTGGCCCACTGTGGTATCCTTACATGGAATTCTGCAAGTGGCACCATCATAGATATGGATGCCATGTATCCCACACTGAGCCACGGTCTAACTTAAGGTGGCTTAAGAGACTGTAGAAGGCGTACTGTAAAAAGATTACATTGCAAAATGACTGACATATCTTTGTATCTACTGAATAACCAAAGAATGCAAGGATATGACATACTGCACAGGTCACAGCGATTCTAAATGAGTAAAAGATATACAGCAGAAATTCCCTGTGCTGGAAAAAAGCATCTCAGCTATTGGCCAGGAGCAGCAGTTATCCAAAGAGAGAAACAATTGTATGTCGGGTAAACATGAAAGGACGCTACTACTAATATACACTCTGAGAACACACACAAAGGGCTCATTTGAAATGCCAACTGTCAACAAAAAAAAAAAAAAAAAAAAGATTGAAAACACAGGGGAAGAGCAAATATCGAACAGCAATCTCCTTTAAACTTGTTTTGTAGAGGGACAAGCCTCCTCCACCACCTGAACCTACCTATATCAATGCCGAGACTGCCATACCATGGATAAAAATGAATATTCTGAGAAACGTCCATACAGCACTTAGTAAGTCCATTTTTTCAGCCATTCAGCCTCTGTGTTTTGGGACTTGCTCTAGCGGGTCTCAATATTTCAAACGGTTACCTATCCAAAGCCAAAGAGTAGAGTCCTGAACTGGTAAAGAGTGCTTCCTATATATTCAAAAGTGATGGAATCTTGCTGACTTTCTGATCTTTAAGTGTAATCAAGCATGGTTAAGATCTAAAGAGCAAATCATTCTCCTCTAGACAGTAGATGGATGACATACTGAAGGATGACTAAAACAAAAGGACTCTATAGAGATGGTGTTTATGCTGCCCAACTCTAGTACTAGCCTGAGACTCTTCTGCCCTTATGTCTTCATTTCTTTGTCTGTTCCACAGTGTGCACCCTACCACCTATCTTGGGCAATTCATCTCCATCACCTCTAGCTTTCCTCAACTGTTCTGCCTTTACTGCCCAGGTTTCTGTACCATACAGTAGTATTGGGAACATCACTGTTTTGTACACCTGACTTTTCAGCTTCTTTGTCATTCAAGTCATATACTACACCTGACACTGTGCCAGTTGGCTGCAGCACTTCTGATTTTTGCTTTGACTTCATTATTCAGACTTCTCTTCTCCTCAACTACCCCTCCCAGACACATGAATCTGTTAACCTAATGTATGACCTAAACATGAAGGAACTAGGAGATACATAAAGATGTATGAGCAAGAATTACCTCAGGGCTTTCTTGCCCCCGACCAACAAACTGAAGCAGAAGGAGAGGTACCGATATACATGTCAAGAGGAAAGGAAGAAGAGTTCACTTCAGCACAAAAACTCTAACATGAAAGGAGGAAGGACAGCGGATATAATACTGCATCAGACATCTACTGTTATGTTAAGTTCTTACACAAATGAACCATGCCTATCCTTGGATCACTGTTGCAATATTACTACCAGATGGGAGATTCCCAAAACTGTCCAAGTAGAAAGGGAGGAGGAAGGTAGAGCTGAGCTACGGTCTAAGATGCCTTGCAGGCCAGACCTTGCAAACCTTGCTCTTGTCCTAGAAGAAAAACATCACGTTTGTATTGTTTAGTGAAACGATGAGTAGAGGACAAAGTTGCTGCTTCTAGAATACATCTACAGTCTACGCCCTTGAAGAAATCCCCAGAAGAATGGAATGACCCTTAACTGGGACATGAAGTTGCTCCTTATACAAAAGGAAATAGTTTTAAATATTCAGTTTGAATCAGGTTCACTGGTTTCTAAGTAAAACCAAGTTCTTGTTCTGTAAAAACAGGAAATGGTCACGTTTCTTGGTATTTTTGGTTTTATCCAAGTAAAATATGAACTACATACGTATGTCCAAGGAATGTAATATTCTCTTTCCTCTGCTCAGAGAAGGGAAGAAGGTATGATGGTTTATGGTCCGATTTAAGGAAAGCTTAACTACTTTGGGTATGAAGGTAGGCTTAGCTCTAAGAGTTACCCAAACCTTACTTGCAAGATGAGGAAAGGTGGGGTGGCCACCAGTGTTTGTAGCTCTAATAGTTTTCTAAGTGCAGACCTAAAGAGATGAGAATGCAGTAACACAAAAAGATAGCAATTTTTCCAAAACATAATTCAAATCCAAAGGAGAGGAATAATTTTTCTTGAAGATCTGATGTGCAAGACGCCTTCCAAGAACTGTTTAACCTCAAAATGAGCAAAAAGTGGTGATCTAGAGGTAGGCAGGCAGAAATGGGAGACAGATGTGCTTGAACAGAAGAGAATTGCCAGTCTGGAACCGAGCAGCTCACAAAAGTAAGAAAGCATGTTAGGGATACCTACTTGACAAGTGTCCATATTCTTTCTGTGGTACCATAAAGAACAGAGATGAAGAGATAGGTATGTATCCCAGAGACTACCCAGTCTATGGAACAGGCTCCCCATCCATAATCCAATTCAAGTGCAACTTGGACAACTGGATGGGAAACCATTAATTCATCCCTGGTTTGGCATCTATGTTTCTGATACAAACAGGTAACCTGTAAATGGTTCATCTCCCAGTCCCATGCTTACACTTATCAAGGGTATCAGAAGTCAGAGATTTGGGGTGCATGGCTAGGATTAAAAAGGCCCTTGTGGTCATTAGCCTAGTAAACACCTACGGACCTATAAACACATTTCCCATTCAGAAACATAAGATTTCCTGGTAGCTGGTTTTCAAGCATCTTATATAACTTTTAGCATGCCCTCGGTGAACTGGTGCCAAATGGAATTAAAACTTCTATCACACAGAGAGTTAAATTTAGAATTTAAATTTAGAGTTTAGAGATCTGAGTTAATTAGAGAGATCTTATGTGTGAACAAGTTCATCTTGTAAGGTAACTTGTGATAATTACCCTCAGCCAGATGAAAAACAAGGGGGAAACCAGTGCTCTCTGTCAAAAGGAAGTCACCAGCAAGATTTTGGGTTTATCCTTTTTGATCTGAGGATTTTATGGGGTTAGAAGAAAGGGAAGATGCACATAAAGTGAGACTTTGCTGAAAAGCTACATTCAGTGCTACCATGGCTTGTGTGTCAGAGGGTTAGAGCTGGCTCTCCTCTCTGTTTAGATAGCATATCACTGTGGTGTTGTCTGTAAATATTTGTAACTGACTCAAGGACTATAAATGATAGACACTGTTTACAGCATTTATGAATGCCAAAATCTCTTCTATGTTTGTGTGTTCTGGTCTGTCTTTTTGTTCCTAAGACCCTGCAATTTTATCCCCATAGATACTGTTCCCAAAGCAAAGCCTGAGACATCTGTTGCTACAGACTATGCTGGAACAGTAAGAGAAAATAGGAAACCTAGAATCTGATAAAACTGGTTTCCTCATCAAAGACTCTCTTTTCACAAAGCCCCACACTGGAATCTGGAATATCAATTAACACTGATGTTGGGACCATACAAATTTTAGGTACTACTGAATTTTTCTCATCTGGATTACTGCCAGGGGAATCTTGAGATTCCTAGATGCCTTGTGACCCAGAATCCTGAGAAATCCCTGGGCTAAGACAAAAGTCTGAGAGGAAAAACTCAGTGACAGATCTAGATACAGATCTACTTTTTCCTGTGGAAGAAAAGCTCTTTGAACTGAGACATCTAGGAGACACTCATGAAAATAATCTTGCAAGGAGTAATGCAAGACTTCTGAATGTCCTCTTGGAGTTCCAATATGTGTATGAGATCTCTCACCCAAATGAGAGCTTCCCGACACACGGAAAAAAGACAGCAGAGATAAGTAAATCATTTTAACAGGGATAATGTGTACTCTGCATTAGGTTATCACTGGTGCTGGCCACTTTGTAAATACCCTTCAAGTGGTGGATAGACTGAAGGGTAATGCAGAGAATTAATAAAGTTTTGTGTCTGGATCACACTAAGAAACAGGTGAAATCTTTATCTACAGGAATATGACTATAATAATCTTTTAAATCTAAAGTCACCAGGAAACTCAAATATGGAACAAGAGGTAACAAGTTGTGAAGGGATAACCTTTGAACTTGGGCATCATCACAGACTGGTTTAGGAATGCAAGACCCAGAAGTTGTCGCCATGAATCTTCTTTTACATTATAAACATTCTTGAATAAAACCCTTCTCCTTGTTGAGGAGCAGGGACTGCTTCTATCACCCCAAGTTAGCATGTGGTGAATGACAGGAATGAAAAGAAAAGTTTGGTCTAGCAGAGGAGGGAGGAATCCCAACAAAAGAGAGGAAGACTCCCACTGTCATTGGTAACCCTGATTAATTACTTTCAGAAACCATCTGTCTGAAATTATCTGTTGCCAAAGACAGAAATGAAGGATCAGACTTTCTGGAAGGACTAAAAATGCGCAAGGGTGGGAAGGGGAGGGGAGTCTTGTAGACAGCCATTTAGACTTTGTAGACTGTCCTTTGTTCTGGAGGGTTTCCTCTTTTTTTTTAATGTCTGTGACATTGCTTTGCTTACCTGTAACTTGCTGTGAATGCTTATTTTGCTTTTTGAAAAAGGTTGCGGAGGTAGCATTAAACCCTTTGATAAAATGGAGAAGGAAGGGTGAAAATCTGAGGAATTTCTTCAATCAGCTTACCTCTCTCATCACACAAACTCTGCAGCAGAAGGTCCATAACCTAGTGCTCAGTCCAAAGAAGAATGCAATATTTCAGTTTAACATTTTCAGGATGGTTAAGTACACAGCCAAGCAAATCTCTTGATAATAATTACAGTGGTAGCAGCCCAGGGAGTGGCATCAGTAGAATCAAAGTACATTGTAAACAGTGGGTAGTCACTTAACACACAGAAGAAATCAGGTCACAAAGATGTTTTCTCCCCAAAAGAGGAAACCGATACCATAATATTCCTCATGTTCTCAAAAGAGGCAAGAATAAAGTTCAACATATGAGCTTGACAGTGGATAATTAAATGCTGCAGAAAAATACAAATCTATTAAAAGCTTTCCAATTCTTGAATAGAGAATGCCTTCTATCAAGGCTTGATATCAGAGTTGGTGTTTCTATCTATATTAGAGGTCAATTCACCTCCCGTTCTAATTAGACTGGACACGTCCATGGAGTTGTGCCAAATTCAGGTTATGGTGGGTAAAACCCATTCAAGGTCATAGCCAGTTATGGATCCCCTCTCCAGGGGTCATGACACACACAAAAGCCTACTTGACCAAACTGGAGACAATCCAAATATTATCAAACACTCTGGTTAGGGGGGGATTTCAATTACCCCACCATCAGCTGGGAAACCTATGCTAGCCCTAACTCCCTAGCACAAAATTTTCTTGACTTTGTAGACTTAAATTCACTGGAACAAATTGTTCATACCCCAAAAAGAGAAACAAACATACTAGATCTGGTCCTCACCAACTTGTCAAACAGATGTACTACTGCAACTGTCGGACCCTCATTAGTTAAATCTGACCACAAATCAGTCACCTTCGAGATGACCCTAACACCAGAACTAACAAAGGGTGAAATCAGACTAAAAAAACTTCATTAAGGCAAACAAAACCTTCCTAGGTGAAGGTATAAATGCATTCCAAGTCTCACCCCCAGCTTGAAGTAGTAACTACACTGAAGCTTACACTAAAGCCCTGTACAATCATTTGCATAAGTGTGTAGACCTGGCAGTACCAGAAAGAATCAAAGTCAGAGCCCCAAATTAAAAAACAACACCATGGTGGAGATCCAGCATCAACAAACTTTACAATAAATGCAAAAGATTGCTGTCCAAGAAAACAAAGGCGAGACACCAACAATGAAAAACCATCCTCCTCAGCCTCAACAGGCAAATAAGACAACTTGTCAAATCCTATAAGGGCTTCTTTGAGAAAAACTTGGCAAGCAGAGCCAAGGATAACCATAAGGCCTTTTACAGCTATCTACATAGCCTAAAAAGTAGGACCCAAACATGTGCAGAACATGTGCAGAACTCGTGGCCAATGGTATCACACACTGAATCCACAGAGACAGCAAACCTGCTAGCAGATAGCTTCGGCAAAAATATCACTTCCTTATCCCCTCCAAACCTATCACAAACCTTCCCCCAAACATCCTCCCTGCCATACACATCTGAAGAACACGTAATCAAAGCCCTGTACAAGGCAAAACAACACAGCCTCTATGGGACCAGAATGCATTCCAGGCGGTCTTCTAAACAGGCTAAATCATGAACTAGCACCACCATTAAGTAACAAAGTACAATTTTCAATCACAGTCTAATCCCAGGCCAGCAACAGTTACTCCCATCCACAAAGGTGGCCTAGCAACAGGCCCAGGGAATTACAGACCCATAAGCCTGACCTGCCTCATCTATAAGGCCATGGAACGTATCATTATGGACCTCGTAATTAAAGACATAAGTGACCTTCAAACCCTGGATCTTACCTATTCAGCTTTGTCAAGGGTAGATCATGCTTGTTAAATCCGGTGGATTTTTTTGAAAATGTGACCAGGGCCATTGACAAAGGCAAATCTGTGCACACAGCAGACCTAGACTTGGCAAAGGCTTTTGACACAATCCCAGACTCAGGCATTACTGATAAACTTAGCAAACTGAAAGTAAACCCCATTCGTTGTAAGACAGCTTGCAAACTGGCTCCAACTTGACACACACTATCAAAGTGGGTGACTGCAGATCAACCAGCAAACCTGTTACCAGCGGGGTGCCACAGGGTTCACTGCTAGGCCCCCTACTGTTTGGTATATACTTCTCAGAAGTTCAGGTCAAAACTAAGATGTTGTGGCTGACCAAGTCTGCAGATTACTGTAAACTGGGTGCAATTAATGAATTCCCAAACTATGTCAGTATACTTTAGGAGGGTCTTACGCAGACCAACGACTGGTGTCTTAGTCACAGTCTCAAAATGAATGCAGAGAAATGAATCATCATTCCCTTTGGCATAATGTCCCTTCATGCTATCACATCAACAATACCCCAAGTACTCACAATGTGGTAAGGGACCTGGGATCACAAGTTAACTGTGACCTTACTTCGACCACCATGTATCTACTGTAGTAAGTAAGGCTTTATATGTGACAAACAATTAGTAAAGGCACTGCCTCAAGAGCAAGAGAGGTTATAGCTCCTCTGAACTCTGCAGTAATGCAGCCCATAATTGAGTATAATGCCCCATTCGGCATATGTTATACAAAGCACCTGCAGCAATTGGAGAAACCTCAGAGGTTTCTAACAAAGAAGATAAATGGACTCCAGCACATGCCTTACACAGACCGACTAAAGTTCCTGTCACTATACTCTGTATCATATAGCCTTCTTACGGGAGACTTATGCCTGGCATACAGAACAATCTCAGACCCAAACCTAAAGAACTTGCTGCATATCTGTAAATCAAACGGGGACTAGGGTTACCCGTTTCAGGGACCTAAATATGGCCTGCGAATTAAATAGGACATGCTGGATGGACAAATTTATCTTCCAGCAACTGCTACATCTTTGGAATAAGCTGCCTATTCATGTGAAACAGGAGCACCTCTAGGACATTGTTCAAGAGGAACCTGAACAAGTGGATGGGACACCATAAATTCTTACAGAGGATAGCATCCACAATCCTCCTGGACATGGACAGCCATTACTAAATGCAATCTTGGGTATTAACTAACATTTCTATGGTATTAAATTGGGACAAAATGGCTAGGCTTGAAATGACCTCCGGGTCGAGAGCCTAGTCCTATGATCCTATAGGCAAAGAGAAAGCCATAGGATGATCGTAAGTGAAAGACCAACACTGATAAGAGTACTTAGTAGAATCTAGTACAAAAACTGCTGTTAAAAAAAGGAATAATTAGTAGGGCACATAAAATACTGCATGTCAACTATATGAATCAAGCTGAGGTGGTCGGAAAAGATTGTGAATTGCTTTTCTAATCTCTCTTCCTAAAACAATATGCAGTGAAGTCTAGAAGATTTAGGATTTTTATCTGGAAGAGTTTGCCTACATTTTTATGCCCCAAGCAGACCCCAAATAATTTTTCCTCAGGCAGACTGCAAATGATAAATGTATGATGGGGGAAGAAAGAGGTAATTAGGAATACGTTTTGGAAATGAAATTAACTGGCAAACTTTAAAAATTCCCTGCAGAATACTCTTGTCAGAAATACTGGGTGAGCAAATTAGTGTAGAGAAGGAAATGATTTGTTTGAGCTGTGATACAGAATTGGAACTGTCTACACATAGAAAGGCCTTGCAGAGTTTAGTTCTGGTGGCTGCCAAAAAAGCAATTACTAGAAAATGGAAATCCAAGTCTAAACCAACCATACTAGAAGTAGTGAATATAGTAACATTGATAAAAGAATTGGAAGCAAGATCTTTAGAAAATGACAGGACAAGCCAGGTAAAAAAACACAAACTAAAACCTGAGATAATCCCCGAATCCAGTAGCCAGCAGGGCAAGGCTACCCACAGTAGTACAGTCAAAGGCACAGTCCAATGTTCGATCACTAAAAAAGTTGCAGAGACCGGTTAATCACCAGAAACACTTTATTCAAAAATAACCATAAGCGCTTTCATGTGTGTCAGTTCAGAAACTTTATCAAAAAGAATACATATAGAAAAATCAAAAAAATAAAAATCACTGATTTTTCGTGATTTTTATTTTTGTGATTAGGACATATTAAATGTATTTTATTAGTTTTTTTAGCTCCTGATCTTATTATGTTGTACTAGTTTTAACTGTATATATTCTTTGTGTGGGTTTATTGTCATACACCATCTGGCTTGCCTTTATTAGGAGGGCTGACTGATGGATTTATCCACTTTTTATATCTTGTAGGGATGGTTCTGAGAAAAATCCTTTTAAATAAATGTTTTAGATGGTGATGTATAATGCATCTAACCTGACAGAGACAAAAGCGCTTGTGGTTATTTTTGAATAAAGTATTTCTAGTGATTAACCGGTCTTGGCAACTTTTTTAGTGATCGAACATTGGACTGTGCCTTTGACTGTACTACTGTGGGTAGCCTTGGTCTGCTGGCTCCTGGATTCAGGGCTTATCTCTGATCTTTAGAGAATGGTCAGAACAAATTACATAGAAAAAAATGGGAATTCTGGGAAAAACACATGTAGAATAATGTTTTGCAGGAGGAATGAGGTTTTAAGGGGAGGCTGGAATTGAATGAGCTATGTAATGTTTTATGTTTTACAGTGACTGTATAGCAGATTATATGTGATGTATAATGCTTGCAACTGAAAATGTATTGAAAACAAACCATGTTGACAATAATAATAATAGCAATAAAAAACAGCATTCCCATCCTTATCAGAAGGAGAGATTGGTATTAACTTGACATTTAGCAGCAGGAGCTGGGTCCACCAGAGAAATAACTGTTGAGTCTGACCTGGAAAAGCTAAAGATTGGGGACCTTTGTACAATCTTTCTGCTCACATTGGGGCAGCAAGCTGGCTTGCCAGGCAAGTTGCATGCTGTAACACATCTTCCAATGATAAAAGAACGGGGTTCAGTACAATGCAATAAATCACAATATATCTTCAGAGACATAGGAATGTCTATATTTTCCCAGTGAAACACCTGATTCATGCTGGAAATTGTTTCAGAAAAAAAAAATCCTTTGAAGGAACAGGCAAACGCCACACTTCCCTCAGAATCTGAATCAGAAACCTGGTGCGAAAAAAAACAGAATTGCCCCTTCACATTCATTCTGCAGTTCAAAATCTTGAACTTCCTCAAGAAAATGAAGAATCCCCTTTTCTCTTACAAGAAACAGCTGAACTGGAAGGGTTCAAGACCCTGAACTAAACCCTAAGCCAAGTCCAATAAATTACTCCTGCCTAATGTAACAGGAACACATATGTCTAAGTTTTGCTTCTTTTTGACAAATTTCTGAAAAAGTAACTCCACTTCTGCCAGGCAAAAAGAGCTATCAAAATCATCCTTGGCCTGTGCTGTCTGACCTTTAGTAATAGCTTTGGAAGGAGAGGTGGAGGTGGAAAGGCATAGACATGAAGGTTTTTCCAACTGAAAGACAGAGCATCCACTTTCCAAGTTGTGTGGATGAAACCCTTTGTGCATAACTTGGCAGCTGCTGGTGGTTTAGTGAGAAGCGAATAACAGATCTATGTCTGTCCATGTTCAGACACTGTTCTGAAATACATGAAGATCCAGTTCCACCATCCACCATCGGGGATCCATCTGTTGTCTGCTCTGTAGGAGTTCTGGGCCCAGAAACCTTGACCTGAGAGAACCTGCCTGAAGAGTCAGTTGTAAGGCTTAACGCATTTGCCATAATATCACATTGCTTGAATGTAAGTCTGTGATGTTGATGCTTCCCCTGTTGTTGTCTGTACCTGTCAACAGTGTGTTTGTTCTCAAGAAAACTGACCTGCCCTGGAAATCAAACTCTTGAACGCCATCAATGCAAACTGACCGCTAAACATTCCTTCATGTTGATATGTAGATGTATCCACTTGGCATTTAGATGAGCCCCCATGAGCTTTTCCATTTTAGATGAGCTCCCTGTCGTTGTCCGCTCATCTGTCGCTTCTGGCCTCTTCCTTGCTTCTGGTCATCACCTGAGTTCCCTTTGTTTAGGACATTCCTGGAGCCCACCACAAGGAATTCCTTTGAAGGGTGGGTCCAAATTGAATGACAGTGTCCAAATCTTGGCAGTGTTGTTTCCACATTTACATTTTGAGATACCAGTTTTCCCTTGGGAAGCACAGACAATGGGGACACACATGAACGAAAGATGCCATGAACCCTAATGTTGAAGGATCAGCCAGCAGTCAGCAGATAGTTGATGGATGTAAGGATTGAAGCAAGTTGTTTACTCTTGTCTGTCCGGAAAAAAAAAGTCTCTCTAGGCCATCTCACACCCAGAAAGCAGTCTCACAGAAGCACATACTAGAGGAGGGTAGAAGACTACACTTTATTTCGTTTCACAGAATAATTCCCTATGATCATAGCACTGCTATGACATATTCCCAGATGCTGTAGAAGGTGAGCTTTTTCTTTGAGCAGCAAGAAGGCAGTCAGAATAAGTTGGAGTATTCTCAGAAACGCCCTGAATCCAAGCTGCTCACTGGAGCTAGCCAATGAAGTAATCTGGTACAGGGCGCAGTTCATACTGCAAATGCAGATAACTGATAATGAAAATGTCCATACTTTCTGCAAATAATTTCTGCAACTTACTGCACAGGCAGCTGAAGGCCTTGCTCCTTTGAGATCCAAAGTTACCATCCAGCACCCAGCGAAGCCTTTGCAACATCTAAACCCAAACTCTTGAAACGTGTAATAGTTGAGGATAGATAAAGTCAGGATAAAATCCGAATTTCTCTAAATACGGTTCCCTTCTTTCGACTAGGAACAGGCGAGAATAAAATTCTGATACAGCCCTTGGCTGAATGGCTGGCTGAATGGTAACTATCTGGAGTGCTTGGACTGTGATTTTCTTTGTGGAGGAGGAACATCTGGCATGCCTGGCATGCCTTTGCATTGTGTGGAAATAAAATCTGTAACCAAAAAGGAATAATATCCTGCACCCAATCCTCTGCTGTTGGAGAATCCACTGGTTTGACTCAAGACAATCTTCCTTCCCAAAGAGCTGCCATTTGAAAGAGTCCACTGGCCTCAAAAGCAGCAGGTCATTGGTTCTGGTCTACTCTAGGAATTAAACCTGCCTCACCCCTTACCAACTAGTATAGAACTGACCTCAGAGGGCACCAGAAGCCTCCATATCTTGCAAACTAGCAGCTAGACCCAAACTAAACCTACAGATCTGATAAGCAAGATCTTTCCAAAACTTCTATAGCTTTGTCTCCTTCACTAAAATTCGCTTCCTTCAACTGTCCAAACAATTAACAAACTGAATTATAGCAGCTTCCCTCGAGGCCTTCCTTAAACAAAAACCACACTGCAAAGTCCCTAAACTCAACCCAATTTGTCTGTGACACATGAACCATCCTAAGCCACTCTTACACTCAATAAAGCCCTCGCCAAAGCCAGGCTTGTAGATGGCTACAATTGTGAAAAGGAGATAATGCTTCCCACAAGAAATACAGTTATTCACTTTTTTTCACATCCGTAAAATACTGAGGCACCTCGCTAAACACAGGCAATCCAGTCTGTCTAGTTGAATTCCCTGCTCCTTCTTCCAGAACCAATAAAAGTGGTTTTCCCTTGCTTGCCAAGGGTACTTCAACAGCAACAGAAGATGTGCCTAACCCTTAGTCCGCGGTGGTACTAGGGACTACACTAGAGGAAGTACAGGAAAAACATGAAAAGTATGAAGAACCAGAAATGGCCACAGCAGTCACTCCATCTGCAACTAAGACATTTTAGCAGCATGCTGTGGTGGCAAATGCTGTTTAGTAATTTTCTTCTCTTTGTGGCTGGTAGAAAGAAGAACTGGGGTACAGTTAAGTTCAGTAAAACAGGAAAGCAGTAAAAATTCACTCTTTCCAGCAAAAAACACAATGAAAAGCAATTTAAACACCTACCCCAACCTTTTTTTTTGTTTTTACACAAAAGTAAAACACAACACTCCTATTTAAAAAGGTACTAAAAGTCACGTAATAGTCAATAAAAGTTTTCCTAGCTTAAAATTTCACAGAAAAAAAGTTCACTTTCTGTCATTAAAGTAAAATGTGGAATGTTTTTGTTCCCTGAAGAGAACTTATCTGACCAGCAATGAAAAGCCTTTGCAGTCTATCAAGCCTGAACAGCCCACAGGAGGAGTGCTCTTTAGCAGCAGGAAAGCTCTGAAGGGCTTTGCAACCAGAAAACTCTTTCTTTCAGTACAGCTCAAGCTAAATAATGGGTTTGCGCATATAAAAGGTGCCCATGAAGCTTTGTAAGCTGGCCATCTGTTATAAACTGCGTAGGATATAGCCCATTTAACTAAGGCTACTGCAGCAGTAATGAATATGGTTAACATTACTGTATTTCAGTAAAACAATGGGTACTAGTTGCCAAAGGACTTACAAAAAACAATGCAACTTCCACCAGGTATCTACAACAGATTTACCTACTACTACGGTTAGCCAAGTCCACGAACATTGACTTGGGAAAACTCTACTAGCTGAGATAAGGAGTAGAGAAAAAAACTTTTATGATAAATCAATCAGTATTTCTCCATTCACATTTCATCAGCACATAATCCATTTTAAAGCTTCACATGGCACTAAAAATTAGCCAGGTAACAAATTAATAAAACCTGAACATACCTGGAAAGTTTTCACAAAGTACTTCTACTGGAGTAGATTTTTTGGTATCCCCAATCTTCTGGTATCTTTCCTTTAATGTATCAGCCTGCAACAAGAAACTATTTGTTACCAACAGTCTAACACCCAATAACTGTTACTATTTTACATTACACCATTCCTCCTTCTTCCCATTGAAATAAACCTGTCACATCTGCACCTATTCCAAGAAAACATCAAAGTTCTACAGTCCATCAGTAAAAATGTATAAGCACTGTAGTCATTACCCAAACACACTCAGACACACACGTAACAATGAACTGCCAAGCATCAGTAATGTTTTACCATACATCAGCTAGCCCTAGTATGGGATATAGAGTAGAGTAAGGGGTATAGGGCAGCAGAGTAAATTATCATAGTACCACCACATTCATGGTTGAAAATACAAGTACACATGCATTCTCCCTTTAAAACAACAACATATCTAGCATCTGCTAGACATGTCTTGGCGAGAAAGGCAGTGTAATCCAGAGTAGTGGATTTGTGTATAACAGCAAAGATTAATTACAGTGGTAAGTTACAATAAACCTAAAATGCCCTCTCTTTCCCCACAAAATTCTGGTAATACATTTACATATTTTTGTAAATAACAGAGTATCTTACCTATAACTGTAATTGTAACTGTAAACTACACAAACAGAACACAATATACCTCTCAGCACATCTACCAGACTTTAATTTCCATTTCAATTAACATGATGTCTTCAGGCTGGCCTTCCCATCCAGACAGACAGTGTTGATGAAAAGAGGAACTCTCTTAGCTAACTGTTTAGTCTAACATAAAAAAATGACCTTGGTAAAAAATTGCAATCTCCAGTACCATATTTTAAGTAATGGGCATTCTGTTCTTACTTGAACTCTATCTTAAGCCATCTAAGGTAAGTTGACTGTTAACTACACAGGTGACACAATGTATGTGATCTATGAAAGGGGCAAGAATGAAGGGAAATACGACTAAGTCCCTGCAGAAAGTACAGTTATGTACACATACCATAAATGTAGATGTTCGAGTGCATTCACTGTTGCAGTCATCACATTTGGGTTATCTGCCTGCAGGTAGCCCTCAGCTGGCCTGAATACCAGAGTCTTCGGATTTCTGCATCGGATCCTGTCGCTTCTTCCATGACATCAGGTCGTCAGGGGTATAAAACATGCAGCCGACACCATTACATCAGTTTTTCTTGCCCCAGATGTCAGGTGCCCCCGCAACAGGAAGCAATTATATGGTATGGAATGCCCCCAGCAAAAAGCAAATACACATGATATAATATATGCCAAACAAGGAGGAAAGCTAAAAGTCAAGAGAAGTCAGGGGGCTGGAGGGAGGGTAACCAGGACTGCAACAATGAATACACTCGAACATCTACATTTATATAAGTGTACACAACTCTACTATGTTCTTCATGTTTCACTGTTGCAGTCATCACATTTGGGTTGATTCCCAAAGCTAAGGAAGGGTGGAGGTAGTTAAAGAGCATTAAGCCTAGCAATAAGTCCCTGTAAGACTGCTGTGGCACATCCAGCTCTGGATTTAGAAAAGATAGGCAGGTGGTAATGCTTGGTGAAAGTATGGACAGAACTCCAGGTTGCAGCTTCCAGGATGTCCCTAGTAGGGACTACTCAGACATGCAGTACAGGTAGATGCAGCCCTGGCAGAATGTGTTCTTATCCCCTGTGGGGTAGGTTTTCCATAGTGTTTGTAGCAGAAATGGATGCAATGTGCTATCCATTTGGAAATGGTTTGCTTTGAAATGGCCTTCCCCTCTGCCCCTGCAGTAAAGTTAACTAGCAGTTGGTCAGATTTTCTGAGAGGCTTAGTCCTGTCCAAATAGAATCTAAGCTGTGTGCGTCCAGAGAATGCAGTATCCTTTCCCCTTTATTCTGAGGATTAGGGAAAAATCAGGCAAATGAATGGATTGGTTTAGAGCCACACTAGACACCACCTTGGGCAAAAAGGATGGATTAGTCCTGAGGGAAACCCTGTCCACATGGAAGATAATGAAGGGTTCCCACTGCCATGAGGGCCTGCAGTTCAGACACTTCTTGCTGAAGTGATGGCTAGAAGTAAAGCTGTTATCCAAGAAAGGAATTTCAACTCTGCTGTAGCAGCTGGTTCAAAGGGGGGAAGAGTGAGTTTTTCTAATACAAAGTTAAGGTCCCTGGCTGGAGTGGGAGCCCTTCTGGGGGGTCTTAAATTTTGGCTCCTCTAAGGAATTGTTCTAGCAGGGGATGAGAGAAGAGGGATGGCTCAGTATTATTATGTGCTGTTATGGCAGAGGCACGAATCTTAATTGAAGAGATAGGCCCTTGTGGAGCATTTCTGTTAAATAATCCAGAATATGAGGCAAGCTGGGCACCGTTGTGCCCATCTCCTGAGCCTGGCTCCAGGAACAGTATCTTTTCCACTTTTCTGAATAGGATGTTCTAGTACTAGGCCTCCTTGCCTCAAGAATGACATCCAGCACCTGCTTACTGAGGGTTGCAAGAGGTGAGGTCAGGGAATTAGCCAGGCTGCAAGGTTCAGGGTTTGAAGCTGAGGGTGCAGAATCTGGCCCGCCTGCTGGGACAGCAGGGAAGGGGTCTGAGGTAGGTGCCAAGGTTCTAGCACTGTCAGACTGCACAAAAGGGGGTACCAGTGCTGGCGTGGCCAGCCTGGTGCAATCAGTATTGTCCTTTGTTTGTCCCGTTTGATTTTTAGTAGAACCTTTGAGAGGAGAGGCAGAGGGGGAAAGGCATAAACTGAGAGGCTTTCCCAGGTAAAGGACAGGGCCATCCACTTTCCAAGCTTGACTGTGGGGAGTTCTGGTGCCGAATTTGTTCAATAGGTAGTTCTGAGGGGAAGCAAACAGGTCTACCTCTGGTGTCCCCCATTTGTTCCTCAAGAGCTTGAATATTTTGGGTTCCAATTTCCATTTGTGTGGGTCCATGAGATTTCTGTTTAAGTAGTCTACCAGTAAATTTAGTTTGGCTGGCAGGAATTGAGCTTGTAGGTTCACTTGGCAGCTCAAGGCTGTGTCCCACAGAGCCATGGCTAGTTTGCAGAGTTGGTAGGAATGCGTTCCTCCCTGCTTGTTTATGTACCACATAACTGTGGTGTTATCTGCCTTTACCAATAGTTGTCCTGGAAGAATAAGGTTTGTGAAGGCTGTCAGAGCATTCTGTACAGCTAACATTTCTTTTTGATTGATATGCAGGTGCATCTGTTTTTGGTTCCATTTGCCCTGATTGCAATGACTTGCCATGTGAGCCCCCCATGCATAGTCGGATGCGTCTGTTAGGGTTTAGAGTGAAAGGGAGTCCCTTGTGGCAGCAGGCCTCTGCCCACCAAAGGAACTATGTCCTTAGACAAGGAAAAATATGAATCATTGTTTCCAGGTCCTGAATATGTTGGCACCACAGACTTTTTAAATACCACTGAAGTTTCCTCATATGCACTCTTGCATATGGAATTAACAGAATGCAAGAGGCCAAGAACCCCAGGGCTTGCAGGATTTTCCTTGCAGATAGCTGGATTTTTGTGGCCAGTAGTTTGAAGTAGGCTGTCAAATGAACTTGTTTCTCTGGAGTGAGGAATGCCATCTGGGAAGTTGTTTTCAAGCTTGCTCCTAGGAATACAATCTGTTGGCAGGGTAATAGGTGTGATTTCTTCTCACTGATGGTGTACCCAGTGAAGTTAGAAGTCTCTTTACAAATGCCAGGTGCTTTAACAGCAAGTCCTGACTCTCTGCCTGAATCAGGCAATCGTCCAAGTATGGGTAAATCTGAATATTTCTCTGCCTGCAAAATGCAATGGCAGGAGCTAGGCACTTTGTGAATACCATTGGCGCAGTAGATAAGCCAAAGGGCAGTGCAGAGAACTGATAGTGCAAGGAGCCTGCCCTGAAGCGTAGGAATTTTCTGCAGAACTCCCTTATTGGGATGTGCAGGTAAGCTTCTTTTAAGTCTAGAGTTGCCAGCCAGGCATCCTTGGCTAGCATAGGAAGAAGCTGCTGAAGAGTTAGCGCTTTGGATAGGATGCCAGGAGGTTTCTTTTCTGGGAACCAGGAACAGTCTTGAATAAAAACCTTGCCCCCTTTGTTCTGCTGGGACAGGTTGAATAGCCTTGATACTGAGGAGAGAGCGCACTTGTTTTGGGGCCTCCGCCCACTGGTTTGGGGGGAGGTCTGGCCATCCACTTGGGGTTGGGGGTGAGTGAAAGTGGAATCTGTATCCTAGGGAAACTATGTTTGAAACCCATTTGTCTTGGGTAATGAGTTCCCAGTTTTTTTGCATGCAGGGTGAGCTTTCCTCCTAAGGGAGCAAGTAGTTGAGCAAGGCTTGGTAGAGTTAAGGATAAGTCATTGTGCCATTTTTCCATAGGGGGTGGCTTACTACTCCATGCTTTGGAAGTGGGGGGCCCCCACTGTTTAGATCTGTGCATAACCTGAGACTGAAGTCTTGGTGGTCTGCTGCTTCTGGGTTTGGACTGAGAAGGCCTGGAAGGGACTGGAAAGTACTAGTTCTTTGAAGGCCAATGCCTACTGAATCTCGGTGGCTGTACTTGTAAGAAATCTTTAACAGTTTGCATAGAATTAGCTTTTTCCTCCATCCTTTTGAGGACGACTTCTGCTTTGCTGCCAAAAAGGCACTCTTGGTGTAAGGGTGCATCCAGTTTTGTTTGTCTTTTCGGCTTTTCCTGGTTAGGGGTCGCCACAGCGCAACTCCGGTCCTCTAATGATTGGCAGTCGATTTTTATGGTGCCGAGTTGCCAGCCAGATGCCCAACCTTCAGCAAAGGCACGCCCATTCACGCAGGTCTTTCGGAGGCCACTCGACCACGGGGAGGACATGAAGACTCCACACAGAAGGTACTCCAGCCAAGAATCGAACAGGAGTACCGCTTGCTGTGAGGTAACAACGCTACCGCTGTACCACTGCGGATCCAGTAATTTAGCTTTAACATAATCTGGCAAGTTTTGTTCCTTAAGCCAAGCATGCCTTCTAAGTACAGACCCAGTGACAGCAGCCCTGCAAGACGCTTCTAAAGCATCAAAACCACATTGCAAAATATGTTTACCTACTTGAGCAGCAAAATGCATTACCTCTTGTAAATCTTTGTGTTCAGCACAGTCAGAAATCAACATTCCCTCTTTAATTAATCCCATAATATGCTGCTGATACTTTAACATATGAAACTGGCAATTTAAAACCCTAATGGCCAAAGTAGCAGAAGTATATACCTTCTTACCCACTCTGTCTAAAGCTTTAGAATCCCTATCAGAAGAGGTAGGGTTTTTGGCAGTAGTAGCCTTAATGCCTTTTGGTCCTTGGGAAATGGTTTCTGGATCCGCAGTAGGATTCTTGAAAAGGAATTTGAGACAGTCAGGTACTCTGTGGTACCTGTCAGGTTTCCAGGGAGCTGGAGGCAAAGTGTCTGGGGTAAGGCTGGATTCCAAGAAAACATCATCTATAATCTCCAGAACAGGAAGGATAGCTAGAAGCCTGTATTGAGGTAGGTTTAAAAATTCCTTAAGTCTATTTTTGGACTGAGAATAGTCCTGGCTTTCCCAGCGGAAATGCTCCCTAAGGGTATATGCAAGGTTTCACCAAAAGAAAAATCTTCTGGAGGGGAAGCAAAGGGAATGGAATCCTCTGCATCAGAATCCTCATAAGTAGATAAGGGTAAATCCTGGTAGTCAAAGAAACAGAGATATCAGATTCCTGATCAGACGAATCAAAGAAAATCAGTTCTAAGTCTCTTAGAGGGGGAAGGCTGGCTTCCCCTAATTAAGGTAATAAGGTCTGCAGCCATTCTAATCATTTGCTTTTGAGGCATATGGGCCTGAGAATGCGCTTTGGTCGTCAGTTTTCTAGGCTTAGTGCGAGCTTTAGGCCTGAGGAATTTGATATTCTTAGCTTAAAACGAGGTTGTCGGTTTGATATGAAAATCGGTAGGCCTGAATACACCCTCAGAAGCCGGTGCCTGCACAGCGGCTCCGGACCTATCCAAGGTGGAGACATTCACAAGTTCCATAGTCGAAGAAGCATCTCATGGTATAATGGACTCCGAAGGGCAGTAGAGGCCTGCGAATCTGTAGTAGCGGGTATCAAGGGCTGCAAAAGCGCCTCACTGAGTACCAGCAGACTGGCGACTAGCTTATCGGAAGCGTTGTCGCAGTTTTGGACCTATGCCGTCTGTCTCAGTCTTTATCCTTACGTTTTTTCGGAATATCACACTTGTGAACTGCTTCTGCTTCGGGCACCGCATAGCAAGAAAGACTGATGTAATGGCATTGGCTGCATGTTTTATACCCCTGACGACCTGACTTCATGGAAGAAGCGACAGCATCAGACGCAGAAATCTGAAGAGACTGGCATTCAGGCTGGCTGAGGGCTACCTGCAGGCAGGTAACCCAAATGTGATGACTGCAACAGTGAAACATGAAGAACATCAAAATAGAATAGCATGATGGGCACCTGCAAACTGAATGATCCTGAAAGTACAGTCACAAATATACATAACAATAGCAGTCCTCCACAACACTGCATCAGCTCAGCATTGGTTCAAAGGATGTGCAGTAAGTACACCAATAATACCAGCAGAATTCGAAGGTGGTAGGGTCCATAGCTAAGTAAGGTTAAGTGGTGTGAGATTACGATGCAGTCAGCCTCCTTCTGGGTCACTCCATCAACATATAAAACTAGTATTCTACACTGGAATGGAGCAACCAAATGCAACTTTTGGTCTATCAGATGAAGACCAAACAGCAACAAAGACCAAAACACAACAAAAACACTTCCCATTAAGCATACCAAAAGTATAAATCACTTGTCAATTCTCTCCCTTTTAAAAGGAGAACTGACAATGTGACTTCAATGATAAGTCACTAATTACTGGGGATCCAAGAGTTCCAAAACTGAAAATTCCAGTCACTTGGAAATCACATTATCTGATTAAGTAACCATCTGGACACGATAGAAACTTCATGCAAACAACCAGGTGCACAATGAACAGGTAAAAGTACAATAACTGGTGTGATTACTTCAAGTTACCATAATCACATACTTTTTAACTTTTATAAATCATGATCAGAGCTTCAAGAATCGCTTGAAAAGTATGTGCATGGCTATGTCTAAAATCCAGGGTGCTACAGTATCGCATACAACAGTAGTAAATAATATGGTACGTCCTACAAGAAGTCAAAAGAGGAGAGTTCAGCAAGAGAATAAAATAAAATGTCTCTTGTAGGATAAAAATAAAGAGGAGCTGCGACTCTTCTCAGTTATCTTTGTGAGTTACTGTAACAGAACGATAATTCACAGGAAATTAGACAAGACAATGCTTTAGACCACATCTCTGGCAAGCTTGCCTACAAGTCCTTGGAACAGGCCTGCCCAAGATGACAATGGACTTAACTTGCAACTACCTGAGAGTGTAAGTGTCACACCCTGTAAATTTGAAGACAGGGAAAACCCCATCCTTAAAAGCGAAATCCACAAAACACACTGCTGAATAAGGAAACACCAGCAATTTGATGGATGGGAGGGGGGGATCTTACCTTCTGCAAGACCCATCTAAATATCAACTGGTAAACCAAGCAACATACATTTACGCTACTTTGATTTCTTTTCAAGGTAACTGCTCACAGGGAACAACTCCTAACAGCACTGTATAACATGAAGAGAAAAGTGTAAAAAAAGGGCCTAAGCAATCATGAAAACTTTCACAAAGAGGCCTTCCCTCTGTGGCCACATTCAAACAACACAGACTGATGAAGGTGTGGATAGAATGCTGAAGTTCAAATATCCCTACTAACTAAAGTTATACAACCCAAAACACAAACTTCCCAAGTCAGGAACTTCAACTTTATCAAGTCTACAACTTCAAATGAGGCCTTGGTAATTTAAACCAAGGCAAAGTTAATGCCCAGTACTGATGTTTGGCAATGAAAAAGGAAAGTACAGTTGTGTGCACTTACCATAAATGTAGATGTTAGAGTGTATTCACTGTTGCAGTCATTACATTTGGGTAATCTGCTGGCAGGTTGCCCTCAGTCTGCCTGAATTCCAAAGTCTTGGTTCCTGCGTCGGTTGCTGTCTCCTCTTCCATGACGTCAGGTCGTCAGGGGTATAAAACATGCAGCCGACGCCATTTTCTTTAGTTTTTCTTGCCCACGATGTCAGGTGCCCCCAAAAAGGTAGCAATATTATATATATATATATATATATATATATATATATAAACTTTACCTTCATCTACAAGCAAATACACCACATAGGTTGTAGAAGATAGAGAAGGAAAGATATACTGTAGAATGACAGGGGGATGGTGGGTGGGTAACCTGGACTGCAACAGTGAATACACTCTAACATCTACATTTATGGTAAGTGTACACAACTGTACTATGTTCTTTGCGTTTCACTGTTGCAGTCATTACATTTGGGTAGAATCCCAAAGCTATGGTTGAGAGGCTGGAGCTAAACAGCATTAGGTGTGGTTATAAGGCCCTGCAGCACTGCAGTGGCAAAGCCTGCCCTGGACTTAGAGTAGAGAGGCAAATAGTAATGCTTTGTAAAAGTGTGATCAGAACTCCAAGTAGCAGCCTCTAGAATATCTTTGGTTGGTACTCCTCTGAGAAAGGCTGCTGAAGTAGCTGCAGCTCTGGTGGAATGAGACCTAATGCCCTTGGGCACAGGTTTACCATGTTGCAAGTAGCAGAAACGGGTGCAGTGGCTTATCCACTTTGAAATTATCTGGTTTGAGATAGCCTTTCCTTCTGATCCTGCAGCATATGACACTAGTAATTGCTCAGTTTTTCTTAGAGCTTTTGTCCTGCTCAAGTAGAATCTTAGCTGTCTGTGTACATCCAAGGAATGCAGAATTCTCTCCCCTTTGTTCTGTGGATTTGGATAAAAAGTTGGCAGATGAATTGTAAGAGCTACACTGGAAACCACCTTAGGCATAAAAGTAGGATTTGTCCTCAGAGACACCCTGTCTGAGTAAAATATGATAAAAGGCTCTACAGCCATGAGGGCCTGTAGCTCAAACTCTTCTTGCTGAAGTAATTGCTAGTAGCAGAGCTGTCTTCTATGATAAGAACTTTATATCAGCGGTAGCGGCTGGTTCAAATGGAGGCAGGGTGAGCTTTTCCAACACATAATTGAAGTCCCATGCAGGTAATGGTGATCTTCTAGGAGGCCTTAGGTTTTTGGCTCCTCTTAGATACTGCTTTAGTAAAGGATGAGAAAAGACTGGTGGCTCTGTATTGTAATGAGCCGAAATGGCAGAGACACGGATTTTGATCGATGAGAAAGATAGGCCTTTGTCAAGCATCTCAGTTAAGTATTGTAATATCTGATGAATATATGGTTCTGCTGTATCAGTCCCTTGTGCTTGATTCCAAGCACAGAATCTCTTCCATTTGTCAGCATAAGATTTTCTCGTACTAGGCCTTCTGGCTTCCAAAATGACATCCATCACAGCTTTACTGAGAGGTGTCGTTCGTATGATTACATGATTAGCCATGCTGCCAGGTTCAGAGTCTGTAGTTGATTTTGCAGGATCTGATTGTTTTGCTGGGACAGTAGTTGTGGTCTGAGGCAAGGTCCAAGCTGGGTATTGAGACAAGTTCCTTAGGATTGGGTACCAGTACTGGCGGGGCCAGTCCAGGGCAATTAATATCATGTTTGGCTTCTCTTGCCTGACTTATAGGAGGACCTTGGGTAGAAGAGGCAGAGGAGGGAAGGCGTAAACTGAAGTTTTTTCCAACTGAAGGATAGGGCGTCCACTTTCCATGCTTGTCTGTGATAAGTCCTTGTGCAGAATCTTTTCAATTGATAATTTTAATGAGAGGCAAATAGATCTATGTTTGGGCTCCCCCATTTCTCTGTTATGATGAATACTTGTGGATTTAGTTTCCACTCGTGAGGATCCATAAGGTTTCTCCTTAAATTGTCTGCCAGAGTGTTCTGTTTTCCTGGCAGGAATTGAGCTTGAAGATTTATTTGGTAGGTCAAAGCTGTGTCCCACAGTGCCATGGCTAATCTGCAAAGGGGGTATGAGTGTGTGCCCCCTTGCTTGTTTATATACCAAATGACTGTGGTGCTGTCTGTCTTTATCAGTAGTTGTCCTGGATGAAGTAAGCCCTTGAAGTCTGTTAGGGCATTTTGAACAACAAGCATCTCTTTCTGGTTGATATGCAGATGCATTTGATTTGGTGCCCATATGCCCTTAATGCATCTTCCTGCCATGTGGGCCTACCAGGCATAATCTGATGCGTCTGTTAAGGTTTGGCTGGTAGGGGGTAGAGTGAAGGGCCATCCCATGTTTTGGTGACAGGCCTTTGCTCACCATAGAAACTCCTGTTGCAGGCAGTGAATGAGAGGAATCTGTTTCCAGACTGTGCGAATGCTGACTCCATAAACTTTTTAGGTACCACTGAAGTTTCCTCATATGCAGTCTTGCATATGGAATAAGTAGGATGCAGAACGCCATGAAGCCCAGAGCCTGCAGAATATGTCTTGCAGAAGACTGGGTTTTTGTTGCATTAAGTTTGAAGTAAGTAGTCAGTTGCCTTTGTCTGGCGTGAGATAAACCATCTGGACAGTTGTATGCAAGCTTGCACCCAGGAATGTTATCTTTTGAGAGGGTACCAGTTGTGATTTCTTTTCGTTTACTATGTACCCTAGGCATGCTAGAAGCCTTTTCACAAACGCCAGGTGTCGTAGAAGAGTGTCATTGTTCTCTGCTTGAATGAGACAGTCGTCTAAGTAAGGATATATCTGAATAATACTTTGTCTGCAAAATGCAATTACTGGTGCCAGGGACTTTGTAAAGACCCTGGGCACAGTAGATAAGCCAAAGGGCAGTGCAGAGAATTGGTAATGCATTAAGCCAGCCTTGAATCTGAGGTATCTTCTGCACTACTGTCTTATTGGGACATGCAGGTATGCCTCTTAAGTCTAAAGTTACCAGCCAAGCATTCTTGCCCAGCATGGGCAGAAGCTGTTGCAAGGTGAGCATTTTGAATTTTGGAATGTCCAGGTATGTGATCAAAATCGATAAATCCAGTATTGGCCACCAGGCCTTGTCCTTTCTGGGTACCAAGAACAGTCGAGTAAAAACCTTGTCCTTTTTCCTGTTCTGGTACTGTCTGAATGACCCCCATATCCATGAGGGACGTAACCTGTTTCTGTGCCTCTGCCCATTGTTTTTTTGGCAGGTCTGGCAAACCATTTGTCATTGGCAGAGTGTGGGAATGGAATCTGCATCCCTGTGATACGATGTTCAGTACCCACTTGTCCTGGGTTATTAATTGCCAATTTTGAACAAAAAGTGCTAATTTTTCCCCTATGGGTGCTGCCAACAGATAAGTGCTTGGTGTAGGCAGAGGGAAGTCATTGGGATTGCTTTCTGTAGGTTTGCGCTTTATCTCCCCCAGATTTGGAGGTGGATGCGCCCCATTGTTTTGACCTGTATGAGTCTTGAGCCTGGTATCTGGAACCCTTAGGGTGTCTGGATTTGCCCCTTTGAGCTCTGTCTGACAGAGGAAAGGACCAATTTTTTGTACGCCAATGTCTACTGAATCTAGGTGGCTGCACTTGTAAGAAATCTTTTAACAGTTTGCATAGACTTACCTTTGTCTTCCATTTTCTTTAAAACCTCTTCTAACTTAATACCAAACAGAGAATCATGTTGTAAAGGTGCATCTAGCAATTTAGCTTTAACATGATCAGGCAAATTTTGTTCCTTTAACCAGGCATGCCTCCTAATCACAGATCCAGTAACTGCGGCCCTGCAGGAGGCCTCTAAAGAATCAAAACCACATTGCAAAGTATGCTTTCCAACTTGTTCAGCTGCATGCAATAATTTCTGCAATTCCTTATTTTCTGCACATTCTGAAACCATCATTATTTTCTGTTTCAGCAATCCCACAACATGTTGTTGGTACTTAAGCATATGAAATTGACAGTTTAAGGCCCTAATTGCCAAGGTTGCAGATGTATAAACCTTTTTTCCCCATCTGTCCAGCGCCCTTGAATCTCTGTCGGAGGGGGGTAGGGTTTTTTGCTGTTGAGGCCTTAACTCCCTTTGGACCCTGTGAAATAGTTTCAGGATCAGTAGCAGGGTTTCTAAATAAATATTTATGAGAGTCAGTGACCCTGTAATACCCGTCAGGCTTACTGGGAGCCAGAGGTAAAGAAGTCAGGGGCCAGGCTTGACTCTGAAAAAATATCACCCACAATGTCTAATACAGGGGGAATAGCTAAAGGCATGTGCTAAGGGAGGAGGAGGAAATCCCAGAGTCTCTTTTTTGATTCAGAGAAGTCTTGACTCTCCTAGTGAAAATGCTCCCTCAAAGTATGCAAGGTTTCTCCAAATAAATACTCCTCAGGAGGAGATGGAATAGACTCCTCAGCATCAGAATCCTCATAGGGAGGTAAAGATAATTCCTGATCAGAAGAGGAATCAGAAGAAGTAGAAACCTGATCTGAAGATTCAGTCAGTGTCTTGTCTAGGCCTCTTATCTGGAGGGGGGTGGGTACCCCTGGATCAAGGTAATAAGGTCTTCAGCCATTTTGATCATCTGTTTTTTAGGCATAGAGGCCTGTGCACGTGGCTCAGGTGTCGTTTTTTTAGTTTTTGAAGGTGTCTTTGCCTTTGGTTTTGCAGCTTTCGTCGGTTTGATATAGAAATGCTGAGGTCTGAATACACCCTCAGAAGCCGGTGCCTGCTCAGCGGCTCCGGACCCATCCAAGGGGATACATCTGTCGGTCCAATACCTTGAGTATCTTGCGGCATGCCGGACTCCACATGGGTGTCCGTAGAGGCCTGCGACTCAAAAGTAGCGGGTATCAGGGGTTGCGAAAGCACCTCACTGAGTACCGGCGAACCGGCAACTGGCTTAGGAGAAGCTTCGTCATCAGTTTTGGATCTCTACTGCCTTTCTCTTTCCTTTTCTTTGCGTTTTTTATGTACTCCAGTAGTCAGATTGCTATCCGACATCTCTGGGTAGTTAAATGTTGTATCTTTTGGCTTTTCCCGGTTAGGGGTCACCACAACGGAACTCCGGTCCGCTAATGATTGGCAGTAGATTTTTACGTACCCAGCTGCCAGCCCTGACGTACAACCTTCAACGAAGGTACGCCCATTCACACATGTCTCCACACAGAAGACGCTTTAGCTGAGAATCGAACAGGACAATGGTCTTATTGTGATCCGTTTCCAAAATACTTAGATGCAAAAATATACCGACGCTTAATAGTGCATTGGTTAAATCTAGCACAAAACCGACTGCCAGGCACGTTGTGATCAGGGCCTAGGCAAGGAATACAGTACAAATGGAAATCCTTATGAGGTATTTGTTTTCCCACAAGTAATACAATTATTAACGTTTTCTGACATCGGTAAAAAAACAAGAAAAAAGTTTCTCCAATGGTCTACTTAGCTTTATTGAAGACTTCGGTTCTGAAACTCAAATGCGAATATTTCAGTAGTCGGCCGACCAGCACTTGTGAAATGCATCTGCTTCGGGCACCGCTCGGCAAGAAAGACTAAAGAAAATGGCGTCGGCTGCATGACCTGACATCATGGAAGACAGCAACTGATGCAGGACCAAAGACTTTGGAATTCAGGCCGACTGAGGGCAACCTGCCAGCAGATTACCCAAATGTAATGACTGCAACAGTGAAACACGAAGAACATCCAAAGTTAACTCATTACATCCAAGTGTACTTCAGGTACATCTGCAGTTACCTCCTACTCATGCCTGTAGGCATCAAACATTGCTTGTTCATAATTAAATCAATAATTCCAAAACCATGCTATGTACAAGGGTTTAACAGATTTCATCTTAAAGCTTACATAATAGCAAACAACTGCATTAATATTTGACCTTTGACTAGTGCAGTTTAAGTTGTTTTTACGATATTAATTTATATAGATATAATTTTCACATTTTTGCAAATACTTCAACAACCAAGTAACACAGACAGAACTCCTTAGCCTCATAAGAAAACTCTCAGCTAGATGAATAAAATGCTGCTGATAGTGTGTAACTTGAGTGGTTCTGACATACTGTAAGTTGTTTACAAAATATTGCAAATGTAACAGTTGCTGTGTTTACTGTGACTTATAAAATTCAGTTTAAGACCTAGAACCTAAAGAATACTGCCACTATAAAAATAGTTTGCTCTGGAAAGTTTGCCATTTATTCTTTCGTAATCCCTATGGTTACAGAGATATAAACATTTGTTTGAAATGAGAGGACATAATTTGATTATGTCACAAGGCTGAGGTTTCGCCCACTGGAAGTTACAGTGCAAACTTCCTGAGCTCCATTGGAGTGAATCAGTTAAATTATCACCTTCAGAAACTGATGAACTATGCTGTGTTATGCTTCATAGGTAGGTACTAGGCTATTGGCCCTATGGCCTATACAAGCCTAGCGGTAACGATTCCCTGGCTATTGCTTCCCACAAATATCTACTTTCCTGGACCCCTGTGCGTCTAGCAGGGCTACTGATGTCATCGCAGGGGTGAATTTCCCATCTCCCATCCAATCAAGGTTCCTCTTGAAGAAGGCCATTGAGGCGCTCTGCCTGACATGTATGGGCAGCCTATTCCAGAGTATGGGGAGTCTCTGGGTCAGGAACCTATCCCTCCAGCATTTTCTATTCATCGTGATGACAAGGTTAAGATCCCTGGAGCGTATGGCTCAGAGGGATTAGGATTTCTTTACGTGTAGCAGGTTCAACAACTCTGGGTTTGATATGGCCTTGTATGTTAGGCAGAGATCGCCTCTGAGTAGGCGATATGTGACAGAGTATAGCTGGAGTTTCTTTAGACGGTCAGCATAAGGCATCTGTTTTAGGCCTGTGATACTTTTTGTGAGGTATTTCTGCAGCCTAGTTGTTGCAGATGTCTTGTGAGGTACATACCAAATGGGGCATTGTATTCTATAATGGGTCTAATGAGGGATGAGTACAGAGGGACAATGACCTCTTTTTCTGGATGAAAAGCCCTTAGAAAATCCTTCTACATGGCACACCTCATCACTAACTGTTGTGGCTATGTGGTTATCAAAGGTGAGACCAATGTCCACCTGTGCCCCTAGGTCTCTTATCACACTTTGTGTTTACTGTACTGCCACCTATGTGGCAGTTCACAGGTACGTGTTTTTTCCCCAAAGTTGACAACTATACATTTTTTGGCATTTAGCTTGAGCCCATGGCTCCAGCACCAGGCATCTGTTTCGGTAAGGCCCTTTTGTAGTATATCCACATAATTTGGGGATTCAATAATGGCTCTCAGCTTGCAGTCATCTGCAAACTTTGTAAGCCAGAGTCCCTTAGTGTTGGCCTGTACTTCAGAGAAGCAGATGCCAAACCGAGTGGCCCCAGGACAGAACCCTGCGGTACACCACTCGTCTGGAGCTAGATTTGGAGTCGGCTACTTTTACAGTGTTGTGTTCTGTCAGTATGCCAGTTTGCAACATATCGAGTGATGTAGGCATTAATGTCCAGCTTAATACGTTTATCTATGACTCCACAGTGGGGGATAGTGTTGAAAGCCTTGGTGAGGGGGTCCAATTAGGCTGTGTGAACCACCTTCCTCTCGTCCACGGCTCTGGAGACTGATTCAAAGAAGTTGATCAGGTTCAGGAGGCAAGATTGGCCCTCCATGAACCTAAACATGGTGGGGTCCAATGCTTGAAGGTTGCCAATATATTTGTTTATAAGTTCCATGATAATACAATTCCATGGCCTTGCAGATCAGGCTCGTCAGACTGATGGGACAGTGGATCCCCCCTTGTGGAGTGAGATGACTGTAGCTGTGCACCGCTCTGTGGGCACGAAGTCTGAGGTGAGGCTATGATCCAACATGACACATAGGTGAGGTGCCAGTTCATTTTGTAGTTCATGCAATACACAGCCCGGGATGTCATCTGACCCCATGGATGCTGTATTATTGGCTTTGGAGAGTGCAGTTTTTACCTGAGTGGCCGTGATTACTGGAACTTGGCATTCTTTCGGTATTGAGATGGGCCCTTTAGTGGGTGAGAAGGGGGTGAAGTTGGCACTGAATCTATCTGCCAAGGATATTGTCAATATCCTTGGGATCAGTATATCTAGTGCCATTCTGCTGTAGCTCAGAGCAGATCTGAGTACTGCCATTTAGATTCTTGACATAGCTACAGAATGTCTTGTGGTTGTCTTTGGAATCTTTGGCAATTTTGTTTTAGTAACAAGCTTTGGAAGATTTTAAGAGGGATATCAGCTTTCTACTGAGGCTGGTGAGGGAATTTTTTGAATCATGGGTTATTAATCTTTTCTGCAACAGTTTCTTCCTTCTGTTGTACAGCTTGTTCATGGCAGGGAACCACCAGATTGACTTCCTTTTTTTTTTAAAGGAGAGCGTCTTGGTTCTATTTGTATGGCTTGGTCCATACACGAGTGAATGTGCTCATACAGCACCTTTGTGTAGGATTCAGCAGTTGAACTTCCAGTTCCCATCTGCATGGGTGTCATGAAGTTTGTTACTTCTGACTTGAGAAGCATAAAGTTTGTTTTGGATACGTTTTTTACGAAGGTTTCCTTAAAGGGGGGGGTGGGGGTGGGATGTGGATGTCAAGGGTGATTAGCTTATGGTCTGATCTGACCAACGAGGGGGTGACCACTGGTATGGAGCATCTCCCATGTTGGTAATGACCAGGTCTAGAATATTGGTACCCCTGGTGGGACTATGAATTAGTTGCTCTAGGGCATTGGTTGAGCAAAGGTGTTGGTACAGGAGTAGTTTTCCCAGTTAATGGCACAGTAGCTGAAATCACCCAGTATTAGGGCGTTTGGTTGTATCTTAATATTTTCCAGTATGTTTAGAAAGGTGTAATGAGAATCTTGGGGCATGGTGGGGGGTGTGTAGCAAGGTACAATTTGTACTGCAGTCTTACCTAGTGTTAGTTGCACCTGAAGAATTTCAGATGCATTGTGTTGGGCAACCAGCCTGGAGGTATGAATATCCTTGGTGAATATGGACACTCATCCACCTTTAGTGTTTCGGTCCTGGTTTGGTATCCGAAAAGTGTGGTACGAGTTGTAGCCTGGTATTGCAGGGGTGCTCCCTGGAGCTTTGAACCAGGTCTCAGTTACTGCACAGATATCCATGTTCTCCATTTTTAGGAGAGCCTCGAGTGAGTGCATCTTGAGGTTTAGACCTCTAGCATTGAGTAGCATTACCTTCAGATTTTGCTTGCTTGTACCCGTTACGGTGGTAATTTTGTCCTTTGAACCTTGCCTAAAAAAGGCATTACAGGGGTGGCAAGAGCCTTAGCCAGTAACCTGAATCCCAGGGGCGACAGGTGTAAACCATCTCTTGCAAAGCATCGTGGTTTGTCAATCATGTCATCCCAGGCAGAGAGATACTGGATCCTCTTTAAACGACACCAGAAGCTTAGCCAATTATTGAAGTCAATCATTTTGTCCATATACTGTGGTATCATTCTGGGCGATGGCAGGATGCTACTCAGGGCTAGGGTCATACCGGCCTGGGCTACATGATCCAAGAGCTCTTCCATGTCTCTTTTCATGTAGTCCAGGGAGGTACATCTCAAGTCATTCACTCCAACATGGACAATGAAAGAGTCACATTTGTACCTGCTGTGGAGTGACTTGAGTGCATGCGTTATGTGGCGGATCTTGGCACCCGACAGGCAACCAACTAATTTTTTTCCTTGTTCAGCCTGGTGAGTGGGACATCAGTGTGCCTGACTATACAGTCACCTATGACTAAAGTGTTGGGTACGTTGTCTTGCCTTAGGGGCTGCTGTTGGGTAGCACACTGGTGTTGTGAGCTATCTGACGCTTTGGTTGTGTTTGGCGGTGGTGTTTGTTTGAGTTTCAGCTTCGGAGGTCCTTGTTGCTTGGGCAGGTTAATGTTAACAGACTCCGCATATGTGGGTTTTGTGTTGCTATTTGTGGGTTTTGGTGGTGTGGGTTTTGAAGTACAATGTGTTGCTTGAGGTGTTGTGTGGGTGTTAACCTTCTCCTCTTGACTGTTTAGCACAATCTTGGCTGGAAAGAGCTTTGCTTCCAGTTTGGCTAAGTAAGTGCATCTGTCGCGGGTTGTAGTGTTTGATGGTAGGAGGAGAGGGTTGTCTGTGTATATGAGGCAATTGCTAAGTTGACCCAGTATGTCCAGATTCGCCAGGTGGACAGGAGAAATCACCATAAGCTGAACCTTGGACATGCCTGGTTAGGTGCTTTCTTTGTGTAGTACTAGATCTGTTTTCCCTTACTTTTTGGCAAGGTACTTGCAATTGTAGGCTGTCTAGTGCCTATGACTATTTTCTCCTTATTACCAAGGAGAGGTGAGTGCTTGTAACAAATTAGGGCTTTCTAGTGCTTTTTAGCAAGTTTCAGAGCAAGTGCTAGTCACACGTATACAAATTTTACTGCTACTGCTGATACAACTAGCTAGCTCTAAGGTAAAATTTGAAGAGCAGACATTCTGGCACCAGAAATAGTTTAACCTTAGCCCGCAGTGCGCAAACATGCGTATTTATGCCAGAAAATTGAAAGGGATAGAAATCAGCCCAAAATGGCCAATAAAATTGCAATTTCAGAGCAGGAAACCACTCCTCTAGTGTTACATAGGCAGTGCAATGCTCCCACTCTCACTGGTAAGCAGTAGGACCTCCCTCTACCACAGCAAGGTCTGGACAGCTCTGAACACTGAAACTAAAGTCTTGAAACCAGCAAAGCCTAGAAACTGGTCTATTCTAGTTAGAAAAGGCAGGAAATTAGCAAACAAGACAGATTTTTTTTTTTGGTTAAATCAGGCTAAACAATGCAGTTAAACAGTAAATAAGCACAGAAAGGCTAATGCACTTGAGTGTATAGCCCAGAACAGTAAATTCAATTAAAACTTTGCAAAATTAGAAATTTGAAAATTTAAACTTTTTAAATAAAGCAAGGCAAATGTACAATTGGAAAATGATTTACGGGCAGACATACAGTGAAATAAGTAACTAGTCTACTTTTTAAGCTTTCTGAGAAGTGCAGGTAATAAAAACAACCAAAAACAGCAAAAATTAGAAAATTCAGCAAAAAGTACTTGCAGTTGGCACAAAAAGTCTTTCTTTCTCGTTTCTGGTGCTGTAGTAGACTGCAGGATGCCCAAACAGGATCTGCTGATCTAAAACAAGCTCAAACATGTGCAAACGAGCATTATTTATGCCAGAAAGTTGAAAGGGATAGAAATCAGTCCAAAATGGCCAATAAAATTGCAATTCAGAGCTGGAAACCACTCCTCTAGTGTTGGATAGGCAGTACAATGCTCCCACTCTCAATGGTAAGCAGTAGGACCTCCCTCTACCACAGCAAGGTCTGGATAGCTCTGAACACTGAAACTAAAGTACTGAAACCAGCAAAGCCTGGAAAAGTACAGTTGCGTACATTTACCATGAATGAAGATTTTTGAGTGTATTCACTGTTGCAGTCATTACATTTGGGTAATCCTGCTGGCAGGTTGCCCTCAGTCAGCCTGAATTCCGAAGTCCTGGGTCCTGTGTTGGCTGCTGTCGCCTCTTCCCTGACATCAGCGGTATAAAAGATGTGGCAGACGCCATTTTCTTTAGTTTTTCTTGCCCCAGATGTCAGGTGCCCCCTTAAAAGGGTAGCCAAAATTTATATAGATATATATATATATATATATATATATATATCAAAATACATGCACCAATATAAACTTTACCTTCATCTACAAGCAAATACACCACATAGGTTGTATAAATCAGAGAAGGAAACATAGGTCCCATCAGAAGAAAAGGGGGATGGCGGGTGGGTAAACCAGACTGCAACAGTGAATACACTCGAACATCTACATTTATGGTAAGTGTACACAACTGTACTATGTTCTTCGTGTTTCACTGCTGCAGTCATTACATTTGGGTTGAGTCCTAAAGCTATGGTTGGGAGGCTGGAGCTAAACAGCATTAGGAGCGGCTATGAGGCCCTGCAGAACTGCAGTGGCAAAGCCTGTCCTGGATTTAGAGTAGAGTGGCAGATGATAGAGCTTTGTAAAGGTGTGCACTGAACTTCAAGTAGCAGCCTCTAAAATGCCCTTGGTTGGTACTCCCCTAAGAAAGGCTGCTGAAGTGGCTGCAGCTCTGGTTGAATGTGCCTAATGCCCTTAGGCACTGGCTTGCCATGGTGTAAGTAGCAGAAACGAATGCAGTGGCCTATCCACTTTGAAATAGTCTGCTTTGAGAGAGACTTTCCTTGTGATCCTGCAGCATATGCCACTAGTAATTGCTGTCTTTCTAAAAACTTTGGTTCTGTCAAGTAGAATCTAAGCTGTCTGTGTACGTCCAATGAATGCAGAATTATCTCCCCCTTGTTCTGTGGATTTGGATAAAAAGTTGGCAGATGAATAGTTTGGTTAAGAGCCACACTGGACACCACCTTAGGCATAAATGTTGGGTTTGTCCTCAGAGAGACCCTGTCTGGATAAAAGGTTCCACAGCCATTGGTGCCTGTAGCTCTGAAACTCATCTTGCAGAAGTTATTGCTAGGAGCAGAGCTGTTTTCCAAGATAAAAACTCAAAAGGAGGCAGGGTGAGTTTTTCCAAGACAGAGTTGAGGTCCCATGCAGGCATTGGTGATCTCCTTGGAGGCCTTAAATTTTTGACTCCACTGAGGTACTATTTTAATAACGGATGGAGCCGAAATGGCAGAGGCATGAATTTTAATAGATGAAAAAGATAGGCAGTCCAGCATCTCAGTTAAGTATTGCAAAATCTGAGGAATATTTGGCACAGCTGTATCAGTTCCTTGTGCCTGGTTCCAAGCACAGAATCTCTTCCATTTTCCAGCATAAGATTTTCTAGTACTAGGCCTTCCCATCACAGCTTTAGAGGTGTGTTTTGTATGACTACATTATCCGCCATGCTGCCAGGTTTAAAGTCCTGAGTTGGCTGTGCAGGATCTGACTGTTTTGCTGGGACAGTAGAGGAGGTATTTGAGGTAAGGTCCAAGCTGGGCAGTGAGACAAGTTCTTTAGGACTGGAAACCAGTACTGGCGGGGCTAGTCTGGGGCAATCAGTATCATTTTTGGCTTTTCCTGACCTTTAGGAGTACCTTGGGGAGGAGAGGCAGAGGGGGAAAGGCATATACTGATAGGTTTTTCCAGCTGAGAGATACGGCATCCACTTTCCATGCTTGTCTGTGATAAGTCCTTGTACAGAATCTTTTTAGCTGGTAGTTGTGAGGGGAGGCAAATAGATCTATGTCTGGGCATCCCCATTTCCTTGTTAGCATGTTGAAGACTTCTGGATCCAGCTGACACTCGTGGGTATCCATGATGTTTCTGCTTAGTTCGTCTGCCAGAGTATTTTTCCTTCCTGGCAGAAACTGTGCCTGCAGATGTACTTGGTAAGTTAATGCTGTGTCCCACAAAGTCATGGCTAGTCTGCAAAGGGGGGTAAGAATGTGTGCCCTCCTGCTTGTTTATATACAACATGACTATGGTGTTGTCTGTCTTTATCAGTAGTTGTCCTGGATGAAGTAGGTCCCTGAAGGCTGTCAGGGCATTCTGAACAGCTAGCATCTCTTTTTGATTGATATGCAGATGCATTTGGGTTGAGGACCATGTGTCCTGAATGCATCTTCCTGCCATGTGGGCCCCCCAGACATAATCTGATGCATCCGTTGTCAAGTGTCTGCCTGGCTGGGGGTAATGTGAATGGCTGCCCCTTGTTTTGGTGACAAGCCTTTGCCCACCATCGAAACTCCTGTTGTAGACAGGGAATAAGAGTAATTATTGTTTCCAGGCTGTGGCAATGTTGAGTCCAAACACTTTTAGGTACCACTGAAGTTTCCTCATATGCAGTCTTGCATATGGAATTAGTAGGATGCAGGATGCCATGAAGCCCAAAGCCTGCAGAATGTTTCTTGCAGATAACTGGGCCTTTGTTGCCAACATTTTGAAATAGGTAGTCAGTTGCCTTTGTTTGTCTGGCATGAGATAAGACATCTGGGCAGTTGTATTTAAGCTTGCACCCAGGAATATTATCTCTTGAGAGGGTACTAGTTTTGATTTCTTTTCGTTGACTGTGTACCCTAGGCATGTTAGAAGTCTTTTCACAAACGCCAGATGCTGTAGAAGAATGTCCATGTTCTCTGCTTGAATTAGACAGTCGTCCAAGTAAGGATATATTTGTATTCCTCTTTGTCTGCAGAATGCAATTACTGGTGCCAGGCACTTTGTAAAAAACCTGGGCGCAGTAGATAAGCCAAAGGGCAGTGCAGAGAATTGGTAAAACATTGAGCCAGCCTTGAATCTGAGGTATCTTCTGCATAATTGTCTGATTGGGACATGCACGTATGCCTCTTAAGTCTAGAGTCACCAGCCAAGCGTTCTTGCCCAGCATGGGCAGAAGCTGCTGCAAAGTCATCATCTTGAATTTTGGCATGTCCAGGAATGTGTTTAGAATAGATAGGTCCAGTATTGGTCTCTAGGTCTTGTCCTTTCTGGGTACCAAGAACAGTAGAGTAAAATCCTTGTCCCTGCTCTTGCTCCAGTACTTGTTGAATGGCCCCCATGTCCATGAGGGATGAGACTTGTTTTTGTGCCTCTGCCCACTGATTTTTTGGCAGATCTGGCCAGCTGTTTGCCTTTGTATGGAAATGGAATTTGTACCCTTATGACACGATATTTAGAACCCACTTGTCCTGGGTTATAATGTGCCAGTTTTGAGAAGAAAGTGCTAATTTCCCCCCTAAGGGTGCTGCCAGGAGATAAGTGCTTGGTGCAGGCAGGGGGAAGTCATTGGGACTGTTTTCTGTATGGTTGTGATTTGTCTTCTCCAACTTTGGAGGTAGACGCACCCAGTTGCTTTGACATGTACAAATCTTGCGCCTGGGTTCTGCCTCTAGGGTGTCTGCTCCTTTGAGGTCTGTCTGACACAGGAAAGGACCAGTTTCTTTGTAGACCAGTGTCTACTAAACCTAGGTGGCTGTACTTGTAAAAAATCTTTGACAGTTTGCATAGATTTAGCTTTGTCCTCCATTTTCAACACCTCCTCTGCCTTAACACCAAACAAAGTATCATGCTGTAAAGGTGCATCTAATAATTAAACTGACATGATCAGGCAGATTTTGTTCCTTTAACCAAGCATGTCTCCTAATTACAGAACCCTTAACTGCGGCCCAGCAGGAGGCCTCCAAAGAATCAAAACCACATTGCAAAGTATGCTTTCCAACTTGTTCAGCTGCATGCAATAAATCCTGCATTTCCTTGTTTTCTGCACATCCAGAGTTTAATAAAATTTTCTGTTTAAGCAATGCCATGACATTTTGCTGATATCTGAGCATATGGAACTGACACAGTTTAAGGCCCTTATAGCCAAGGTTGTAGGTGTTTAAACCTTTTTTCCCCATCTATCCAGTACCCTAGAATCTCTGTCAGAGGGGGTAGGGTTTTTTGCAGTGGAAGCCTTAACTCCTTTGGGACCCTGTGAAATAGTTTCTGGGTCTGCAGCAGGGTTTTTAAAAAGGAATTTATGAGAGTCAGGAACCCTGTAATATCTGTCAGGCTTAACAGGAGCTGGAGGTATGGAGTCAGGGGTAAGACTAGACTCTGAAAACACATAATCTACAATATCTAACACAGGTGGGATGGCTAGTGGCCTGTGTTGAGGTAGTAAAAGGAAATCCCTAAGCCTCTTTTTAGATTCTGAAAAATCTTGGCACTACCAGTGGAAATGCTCTCTCATGGTATGCGTTTCCCCAAAAGAATAGTCCTCTGGAGGAGAAGCTGAAGGTATAGATTCTTCAGCATCTGAATCCTCATAGTGGGAGAGAATATTCCTGATCAGAAGAGGAAATAGAAACCTGATCTGAAGATTCATAGTCAGTCTCTTGTCTAGGCCTCTTATCAGGAGGGGGAGGGGGAACCCCTGATCAAGGTAATTAAGTCTTCAGCCATTTTGAGCATCTGTTTTTTGTGCATAGAGGCCTGTCCACGTGGCTCTTGAGTTTGCTTCTTTGCTTTAGAAGGTGCTTTAGTCTTTGCCTTTGAAGCTGAGGTTGGCTTAATGTAAAGATGTTTTGGTCTGAATACACCCTCAGAAGCCAGTGCCTGCTCAGCGACTCCGGACCCATCTGAAGGAACAGTGTCTGAGGCTCCAATACCTTGAGTTTCCATCGGCATGGCCGACTCCACGTGGGAGTCGGTAGCGGGCTGCGAATCTAAAGTAGCGGGTGTCAGGGGCTGCAAAAGCGCCTCACTGAGAACTGGCTTGGGAGAAGCCTCAACGTCTGTTTTGGGCCTCAGTTGTCTCTCTTTTTCTTTGCGTTTTTTGTGAACTCCAGTAGTCGGACGGCTATCCGACGACATTTCTGGATAACTAAACCGGCGCCCAAAATAGTTTAAAGCAAAATCATACCGACGCTTTATAGCGCGTTGGTTAAATCTAGCACAAAACCGACAACCAGCAACGTTGTGATCAGGTCGTAGGCAAGGAATACAGTAAGAATGAAAGTCTTTATGAGGTATTTGCTTTCCGCAAGAAATACAATTAACTTTTTCTGACATTGGTCTGGAGCAAGAAAAAAAGTTTCCTCAACGGGGTACTTAGCTTTATTGAAGACTTCGGGTCCGAAACTCGAACAAGAAAATCTCAGGAGTCGGCCAACCGGCACTTGCAAAAGTACAGTTTTGTACCTACCATAAATGTAGATGTTCGAGTGTAAACACTGCTGCAGTCATTACATTTGGGTTATCCTGCCGTCAGGCGGTTCCCCAGTCAGCCTGAGTTCCAAAGTCTTGGTCCGGCATTGGTTGCTGTCACCTCCTCCCTGACGTCAGTGCGACAGGGGTATATAAGATGCAGCCAACACCATTTTCTTCAGTTTTTCTTGCCCCGGATGTCAGGTGCCCCCAAATAGGTAGGCAATTCAAACTGCTAGTAAAATATACAAAAGAAAAGCAAACAACCATTTTTAGTTACCAGCAAATACTTCCCAAAGGTAATAAAGGGTAAATGACCTAGGTAAGTACCAGAAAGTAAGAGGGGAAGGAGGGAGGGTAACCTGGACTGCAGCTGTGTTTACACTCTAACATCTACATTTATGGTAGGTACAAAATTGTACTATGTTCATCGTGTTACACTGTTGCAGTCATTATACTTGGGTGGAATCCCAAAGCGGAGGTAGGGACGCTGGATCTATAAGGCATTAAGGGTGGCTATAAGGCCCTGCAGTGGCGAAACCAGCTCTGGATTTGGAGTATAAAGGCAAATGGCAATGTTTGGTGAAGGTATGCACAGAACTCCATGCTGCTGCTTCCAAAATATCCTTGGTAGGTACTCCCCTGAGGTAGGCAGTTGAAGTGGCTGTTGCCCTGGTGGAGTGAGATCTAATGCTGCTAGGTACAGGTTTCCCATGGTGGGTATAGCAGAAACGTATACAGTGTCCTATCCATTTTGAAATAGTCTGCTTTGAAATGGCTTTTCCCTGTGCTCCTGCAGCGTATGCTACCAATAATTGCTCAGATTTTCTGAAAGCTTTGGTTTTGTCCAAGTAGAAGCGCAACTGTCTGTGAATGTCCAAAGAATGTAGTAGTCTTTCCCCTTTGTTCTGTGGTTTTGGATAAAAGGTTGGCAAGTGAATAGTTTGGTTTAGAGCCACACTTGATATCACCTTTGGCATAAACGTAGGGTTAGTTCTTAAAGACACCCTGTCCTGGTGGAAGATGAAGAAAGGTTCGGTGGAAGATGAAGAAAGGTTCCCACTGCCATTAGTGCCTGTAATTCTGAAACTCTTCGCACTGATGTTATTGCCAGTAGCAGAGCAGTTTTCCAAGAGATGTATTTTAATTCTGCTGTTAGCTAGCTCAAAAGGAGGCAAAGTTAATTTTTCCAAAACAAAGTTGAGGTTCCAAGTTGGTGTAGGTGCTCTACGGGGCAGTGTTATGTTTTTAGCCCCTCTGAGGTACTGTTTGAGCAAAGGATTAGAAAAAAATTGGTGGATCCGTGTTTTAATGAGCAGAGATAGCTGAGGCATGGATCTTGATGGATGAAAAAGAGAGGCCCTTGTCCAGCATCTCAGTTAAGTATTGAAGTATCTGAGGAGTATTTGAGACAAGAGGGTCAAGGCTGCACGCTTGGTTCCAGGCACAGAATCTCTACCATTTATCCGAGTATGCTTTCCTGGTGCTAGGCCTTCTGGCCTCCAGAATGACATCCATAACAGCTTTGGAGAGAGGCATTGCTTGCTTGACTAAGGAATTTTCCATGCAGCTAGATTTAAGGTCTTTAGCTGGCTGTGAAGTATCTGATTGTTGTGCTGTGTCAGCAACTGTGGGATTTGAGGCAGAATCCAGGGTGGTTCTTGTGCCAAGTTCTTTAAGATTGGGTACCAGTGCTGGCGTGGCCAGTCTGGTGCAATCAGGATCATCTTTGGCTCTTCCTGCCTGGCTTTTATGAGTACCTTTGGAAGGAGAGGTAAAGGAGGGAAACCGTATACTTGTAGTTTTTTCCAGCTGAATGAGAGGGCATCCACTTTCCATGCTTATGGATGGTAGCTCCTTGTGCAGAATTTCTGTAATTGGCTGTTCTTTGGGGAAGCAAACAGATCTATGTCCGGGCTCCACCATTTTTGTGTTATCATTCTGAATATTTGTGGGTTCAGTTCCCATTCGTGTGGGTCCATGATGTTTCTGCTTAGGTCGTCTGCCAGTGTGTTTTTCTCTCCTGGCAGGAATTGTGCTTGCAGATGAACATGGTAGTTTAGAGCTGTGTTCCACAAGATCATGGCTTGTCTGCAGAGGGGGGTAGGAGTATGTGCCCCTTGCTTGTTTATGTACCACATAACTGTGCTGTTGTCTGTCTAAGTAGTAATTGTCTTGGATGCAGCAGGTCCTTGAACGCTATAATAGCATTTTGTACAGCTAGCATCTCTTTTTGACTGATGTGGAGATGTCTTTGCTCGGTGGGCCACTCGCCCTGGATACATTTTCCTGCCATGTGTGCTCCCCAGGCATAATCCAATGCATCTGTTGTCATTGTTTGCCTGGCTGTGGGTTGAGTGAAAGGCTGTCCCTTGTTGAGGTGACAAGCTTGTGCCCACCATCGAAACTCCTGTTGTAGGCAAGGAATTAGTGGTATAACGGTTTCCAAACTTTGACAGTGTTGAGACCATACACTCTTTAGGTACCATTGTAGTTTCCTCATATGCAGTCTGGCAATATGGAATTAGTAGTATGCAAGATGCTATGTAGCCCAAGGCCTGCAGAATTTTTCTTGCAGGGAGTTGGGTCTTTGATGCCATTAAATGAAAATATTGAGTCAGTTGTCCTTGCTTGTCTGGAGTGAGATAAGCCATCTGGGCAGTTGTGTTCAAGCTGGCACCCAGGAATATTATCTGTTGTGAGGGCACTAGTTTTGATTTCTTTTCGTTTACTGTGTACCCCAGGTAACTTAACTTTTTTACGTACGCCAGATGCTTTAGTAGAATGTCCTTGCTCTCTGCTTGAATCAGGCAGTCGTCCACGTATGGATAAATTTGAATTCCTTTTTGCCTGCAAAATGCAATTACTGGTGCCAGGCACTTTGTGAAGACTCTGGGCACAGTAGATAATCCAAAGGGCAGTGCAGAGGATTGATAGTGCATTGAACCAGCTAGAAATTTGAGGTATCTTCTGCAGTTTTGTCTGATAGGGACATGCAGGTATGCCTCTGAGGTCCAAAGTCACGAGCCAAGTTTTCTTGCCCAGCATGGGAAGAAGTTGCTGAAGTGTCAACATCTTGAATTTCAGAACATCCAGTAAAGTGTTTAGTGAAGAAAGATCCAGAATGGGTCTCCAGGCTTTGTCCTTTCTGGGAACCAGAAAGAATCTTGAGTAAAATCCTTGTCCTTGATCCTGTGGTGGTACCTTTTGAATAGCTCTCATGTCCATGAGTGCTGTAATTTGTTTTTGAGCCTCTGCCCATTGATTTGGTGGCAGATTTGGCATTCATTTTAGCCTTGGCAGAGTGTGAAAAGTGGAACCTGTAACCTTGAGATACAATGTTGAGAACCCATTTGTCTTTGGTGATGCAATGCCAGTTGTGATAGAAAAGCACCAGTTTTCCTCCTAAGGGGGCTGCCAAGGTTCCTAGGTTGGTACTAGGCTATCAGCCCTAGGGCCTATACAAGCCTAGCCATAACAATTCCCTGGCTATTTCTCCCCACACTATTTACCTCCCTGGACCCCTGTCTAGCAGGGCAACTGACATGATCCCCGGGGTGAATTTCCTTTCTCCCATCCAATCGTCAAGGTTCCTTTTGAAGAGGACCAAAGAGGCACTCTTCTTGACATGTATGGGCAATCTATTCCAGAGTCTGGGGAGTCTCTGGGTCAGGAACCTATCCCTCCAGCATGTTTAGTTTATTGTGATGACAAGGTTTAGATCCCTGGAGCGTGTGGCTCTGAGGGATTGGGATTTCTTTAAGTGTGACATGTCCAACAGCTCTGGGTTTGACATGGCCTTGTATGTTAAGCAAAGATCGCCTCTGAGTAGACGATATGCGACAGAGTATAGCCGGAGTTTAAGGCGGTCAGCGTAGGGCATCTGCGTTAGGCCTGTGATTCTTTTAGTGAGGTATTTCTGTGGCCTTTCCAGTTGTTGCAGATGTCTTGAGAGGTACATACCAAACTGGGCATTGTATTCTATAATGGGTCTAATGAGGGATGAGTACAGTGGGACAATGACCTCCTTTTTTCTGGATGAAAAGCCCTTAGTGATGAGGTGTGCCACATAGAAGGATTTCCTGACTGTTGTGGCGATGTGGTTATCGAAGGTGAGACCACTGTCCACCTGTGTCCCTAAGTCTCTTATCAAACTTTCAGTGTTTAGTGTACTGCCACCTATATGGTAATTCATGGATACATGTTTTTTCCCAAAGGGGATAACTATACATTTCTTGGCATTGAGCTTAAGCCCATGGCTCTGGCACCAAGCATCTGTTTCTGTAAGGCCCTTTTGTAGAGTATCCACATCATTTGGGGATTCAATAATGGCTCCCAGTTTGCAGTCACCTGCAAACTTTGTTATCCAGAGTCCCTTAGTGTTGGCCTGTACTTCAGAGGAGAAGAAGATGCCAAACAAGGGCGGTCCCAGGACTGAACCCTGAGGTACTCCACTTGTCACTTGTCTGGAGCTGGATTTGGAGTCGGCTACTTTTACAGTGTGGGTTCTATCAGTAAGCCAGTTAGCAACCCATTGGGTGACGTAGGGATTAATGCCCAGCTTAGTAAGTTTATCTATGATTCCAGAGTGGGGGATGGTGTCAAAGGCCTTGGCAAGGTCTAGACAGGCTGTGTGGACCACCTTACCCTTGTCCATGACTCTGGAGACTGATTCGAAAAGGTCAATTAAGTTCAGGAGAAAAGATCGGCCCCTCACAAACCCAAACTGGGTGGGGTCCAGTGTTTGAAGGTTGCCAATGTCTTTGTTTATAAGTTCCATGATAATATGCTCCATGGCCTTGCAGATAATGCTTGTCAGACTGATGGGATGGTAGTTTCCGGGATCCAAGGTGGATCCCCCCTTGTGGAGTGAGAACTGTAGCTGTGCGCCACTCAGTGGGCAGAAAACCTGAGGTGAGGCTATGATTAAACATGACACTTAGATGAGGTGCCAGTTCATATTGTAGTTCATGCAGTACACAGCCCGGGATGTCATCTGGTCCCATGGATGCTGTATTCTTAGCTTTGGAGAGTGCGTGTTTTACCTGTGTGGCCATTACCGGAATTTGGCAATCTTCCGGTATTGAGATGGGCCATTTAGGGGGTGAGAGGGGGGTGAAGTTGGCACTGAATCGATCTGCCAGGATATTGGCAATATCCCTTGGGATCAGTATATTTAATGCCATTCTGTTTTAGCTCAGAGCAGATCTGAGCATTGCCATTTAGATTCTTGACAGTTATAAAATGCCTTGTTGTTGTCTTTGGAATCTTTGGCAATTTTATTTTCATAACTAGCTTTGGAGGATTTTATGAGGGATCTCAGTTTCTTACTGAGGCTGGTAAGGATGTTTTTGGCATCCTGGGATTTTCCTCTTTTCTGCAACAGTTTCTTCCTTTTGTTGTAAAGTTTGTTTATGGCAGGGGACCACCAGATTGGCTTCTTTTTTTTGGACGAGAGCATCTTGGTTCTATTTGGGATGGCACGATTTATGCATGAGTAGATGTGCTCGTACAGTGCCTTAGTGTAGGATTCAGCAGTTGAACTTTCAGCTCCCGTCTGCATGGGTGTCATGAAGTTTGTCACTTCTGACTTGAGTAGCATGAAGTTGGCTTTGGAGAAGTTTTTTATGGAGGTTTCCTTACTGGGGGGTGGGATGTGGGGGATTAGCTTATGGTCAGACGTGACTAACGAGGGGGTGACCATAGGTGTGGAGCATCGATTTCCCATGTTGGTAATGACCAGGTCTAGGATATTGGAGCCCCTGGTGGGACTATGAATTAGTTGATCCAGGGCGTTGGAATTTATGAATTCCAAGAACCGTTGGGCAAAGGTGTTAGTACATGAGTAGCTTTCCCAGTTAATGGCAGGGTAGTTAAAATCACCCAGTATTAGGGTGTTTGGTTCTATCTTAATATTTTCCAGTATGTTTAGAAAAGTGTAGTGAGAATCTTGGGGTATGGTGGGGGATCTGTAGCAAGCTACAATTTGGATTGCAGTCTTACCTAGTGTTAGTTGCACCTGGAGAATTTCAGACTCATTGTGTTGGGCAACTCGCCTGGTGGTGTGAATATCCTTGGTGAATATTGACACTCCTCCACCTTTAGTGTTTCGGTCCTGCTTTGGTGGCCGAAAAGTGTGGTAAGAGTTGTAGCCTGGTATTGCAGGGGTGCTCTCTGGAGGCTTGAACCAGGTCTCAGTTACTGCACAGATATCTATGTTCTCCATTTTTAGGAGTGCCTCGAGAGAGTGCATTTTGAGGTTTAGACTTCTAGCATTGAGTAGCATTACCTTCAGATTTTGCATGCTTGTACCTGTTAAGGTGGTGGTTTTGTTCTTTGAACTTTGCCCAAAAAAGGCACTACAGGGGTGGCAAGAGCCTTAGCCAGCAACCTGAATCCCAGAGGCGACAGGTGCAGACCATCTCTGGCAAAGCATCGTGGTCTGTCAATCATGTCGTCCCAGGCAGACAGATACTGGATCCCCTTTGAATGACACCAGAAGCTTAGCCAATTGTTGAAGTCAATCATTTTGTCCTTATATTGTGGTATCATTCTGGGCGAAAGCAGGATGCTACTCAGGGCTAGGGTCATACCTGCCTGGGCCACTTGATCCGAGAGCTCTTCCATGTCTCTTTTCATGTAGTCCAGGGAGGTACGTCTCAAGTCATTCACTCCAACATGGACAATGACAGAGTCATATTTGTACTTGTTGTGGAGTGACTTGAGTGCATGCGTTATGTGGCGGATCCTGCCACCAGACAGGCAGCTGACTGTAATTTTCTCCTTGTTCAACCTGGTGAGGGACATCAGTGCGCCGGACTATAGAGTCACCTATGACTAAAGTGTTAGGTACATTGTCTTGCCTTAGAGGCTGTTGCTGGATAGCACACAGGTGTTTTGAACTATGTGATACTTTGGTTGTGATTGGTGTTTGTTTGCGTTTCAGCTTCAGAGGTCCTTGTTGCTTGGGCAGGTTACAGTTAAGGGCCTCTGCATATGTGGATTTAGTGTTGCTATATGTGGGTGTTGGTGGTGTGGGTTTAGAAGGGCTATGTGTTGCTTGAGGTGTAGTGTGGGTGTTAACCTTCTCCTCTTGACTGTCTAGCACAATCTTGGGTGGAGAGAGCTTTGCTTCCATTTTGGCTATGTAAGTGCATCTCTCACAGGTTGTAGTGTTGGGTGGTAGGAGGAGAGGGTTGTCTGTGTACATGAGGCAATTGCTGCATTGCCCCAGTATGCTGTTTGGCAGCTGCAGTGGAAAGTCATTGAGGCTGCTTTTTATAAGGTTGAGGCCTGTCTTCCCCTTCTTTCTGGCCTGGTGTACCCCATTGTCGAGGCCTGTAAGGGCCTTGTGCCTGACCTCTACCTCTTGGACGTCTGTATCTGCCGCTTTGAGGTCTATCTGTGACGAGAAAGGAACAATTCTTTGTTGGCCAATTTCTGCTAAAACGAGGAGGCTGAACCTGTAAGAAATCTTTCACCGTTTGCATAGATTTTGCCTTATCCTCCATCTTCTTTAATACCTCCTCTGCCTTAACTCCAAACAGCACATCCCGCTGCAAAGGTGCATCCAATAATGACCTTAACATGATCTGGTAACGTATGTTCTTTTAACCAAGCATGCCTTCTAATGAAAGAGCCTGTAACTGCTGCTCTACAGGAGGCCTCTAAGGAATCAAACCCACATTGTAAAGTATGTTTCCCCACTTGTTCAGCTGCATGCAATAAATCCTGCATTTCTTTAAAGTTAGGAGGATCTGAATCTGGAAGCATCTTTTGTTTCAACTGAGACATTAAAAATTGCTGATATTTTAGCATGTGAAACTGGCAATTCAAGGCTCTCATTGCTAAAGTCGCAGACGTATATACCTTCTTTCCCCATCTGTCTAATGCTCTGGAATCTCTGTCAGAGGGAACTGGGTTTTTTGTTGATGAGGCCTTAATCCCTTTGGGTCCCTGAGAAATAGTTTCAGGGTTAGCAACAGGGCTTTTGTACAGAAATTTGAGAGAGTCAGGGACTCTGTAATATCTATCAGGTTTAACTGGGGTCGGGGGTAAGGAGTCAGGGTTTAAACTGGATTTGGTGTACACATCATCCACAATATCTAAAACTGGCGGGATAGCAAGGGGTCTGCGTTGAGGCAATAAGAGGAAGTCTCGGAGCCTTTTCTTGGATTCTGAGTAATCCTGGCCTTCCCAATGGAAATGTTCCCTCATGGTATGTAAGGTCTCCCCAAAGGAGTAATCCTCAGGCGGAGAGGCTGATGGAAATGATTCCTCAGCATCAGAATCCTCATAAGGGAGTAAAGAATATGCTAGGTCCGAGCAAGAGTCTGAGGAAATGGACACCTGGACAGAAGATCCATAGTCTGCATCCTGTCTGGGCCTTTTATCAGGAGGGGGATGGGACCCCCTGTTCAGGGTGATTAGGTCCTCGGCCATTTTTAGCACTTATTTCTTAGGCATGGAATCCCATCCTGGAGAGAGTTGTCTGTTTCTTTGCTTTTAAGGGGGGCTTAGACTTAGCAGAGGGTTTAATGGTTAACTGGGTAGGTCTGAGAACACCCTCTGTAGCTGTGGATTGCTCAGCTACTTCGGTTCCCGCTGTAGGGTTAGGATCAGAAAGCTGAAAACCTAGTGCATCCGAAGGCCCAGCCTGCTCCACGTGGGAGTCGGAGGCAGTCTGTGGTTCTGTGGTAGCGGTCGTCAGGGGCTGCGTAGGCGCCTCGCTGCAAACCAGAGAACCAGCGACCGGCCTAGAAGATGCCTCGTTGTCATTTTTGGGCCTCGGATGTCTGTCCTTGTGCTTTTTATGCATTGCAGTCGCTGGAAGTTCCGACGGCATGGTGTAATTGAATTTTCTGCCAAAATAATGTCGGGCAAAATCAAACTGATGTTTAATAGTGCACTTGTTAAACCTAGCACAAAACTGACAACCAGTGACGTCGTGGTCAGGGCCTAGGCATGGAATACAATAGGAGTGGAAATCCTTATGAGGTATTTGCTTCCCACAAGAAATACAATTATTAACTTTTACTGACATCGGTCTGAGGCAAGAAAAAGTTTCCCCAATGGGGTACTTAGCTTTTTAGGAGACTTTGGTTCTGGATTCGGAATGAAAATCTCAGGAGTCTGTCGACTGGCACTTGCGAACTGCTTCTGCTTCGGGCACCGCGCGGCAAGAAAGACTGAAGAAAATGGCGTCGGCTGCATCTTATATACCCCTGTCGCACTGATGTCAGGGAGGAGGCGACAGCAACCGACACCAGACCAAGACTTTGGAACTCATGCCGACTGGGGAACCGCCTTACGGCAGGATAACCCAAGTGTAATGACTGCAGCAGTGTAACACGAACATCTGCTTCAGGCACTGCTCAGCAAGAAAGACTAAAGAAAATGGCGTCGGCCGCATCTTTTATACCCCTGACGACCTGACGTCAAGGAAGGGGCCGACGCAGGACCCAGGACTTTTGAATTCAGGCCAACTGAGGGCAACCTGCCAGCAGGATTACCCAAATGTAATGACTGCAACAGTGAAACACGAACAACATCTGGACTATCCTAGTTAGGAAAGGCAGGAAATTAGCAAACAAGATAGAATTCTTTTTTGGTTAAATCAGGCTAAACAATGCAGTTATACAGTAAATAAGCACAGAAAGGCTAATGCACTTGACTGTAGAGCCCTGAACAGTAAACTCAATTAAAGCTTTACAAAATTAGACATTTGAAAATTTAAACTTTTTAAATAAAGCAAGGCAAGTGCACAACCGGAAAATAATTTACAGGCAGAAATACAGTGAAATAAGTAGCTAGTCTACTTTTTAAGTTTTAAGAAGTGCAGGTAATAAAAATGCCCAAAATCAGCAAAAATTAGAAAATTCAGAAAAACATACTTGCAGTTAGCACAAAAAGTCTCTCTCTTTTGTTTCTGGTGCTGTAGTAGTCTGCAGGACACCCAAACAGGATCTGCTGATTATGCACATTATTCAAGGAAACGTACAAAGCTAAAGGGCAGTCATATGCAGCAGCATGGATGCATACACAGCAGATCAAAGTCAAGGAGATGCCTGATACACTAAATGCCCAGAAATAAGAGAACCCAGACGGAAGCTAGCCTATGAAAAGGTCCAGGTGAAGAACCTCTTCCATCCAGCCAACTATGTGGATCAAATGGATGGTTTCTGACAGTCTCTTGATCTCATGAATCCAGTACAAGAAAAAATTGAGCCTATGTTGACAGTCTGGACACCAAGCAGTCAGATGCACGGAAGCTAGCTTCTTACGATTACAATAGAAGGCTAGAGTGGTGCCTATACTTAAGAATTCCAAATGTGCTCAGTATTCTTAATAGTCTTATCTTTTCCTCTTGCCATGCAGGACTAAACAGAGTATTATAGCTGATCAAGTGCACCAGCATATTACACAGCATGGCCTTCAGACAAATCACAGTACCATTACTGCAAGCTGGCTCTTGACTAAAGGAATACAGAAAATATTGACAATGAAACTTCTGGTCATACCTCTCAAGTCTACCTCATTATGAGGAACGCGTCACATTTTGAGTCAAGTCCATGTCCCTCATTGTTCCACATTAAAAGGCTCTGTCACACATTCAGTGTTAGGAAGTTTTTTTTTTTTTTTTTTTTTTTACTTAAAGCCACGGTAAATAATATTGAATCATATTAATTCATTAAAAGGACCATTAAGTATGAACCCATTTTAACCATCCTATGAGCTTCCTGGTTAAAGACGTTTATAGGGGACTACTAAGCTATCGATTACTAGGTCATTTTCAGCCTAGCTGTTTCATCCCACTGTAATACCATAGACATGCTAGTTGATACCAAAGATTGCATTTAGTGATGACTGTCCATGTCCAGAAGTGTTGTGGGCTCTATCCTCAGTAAGAATTTACGGTGCCCTATCACTTGTTTGTAAGTGTTCCACATTTGGCCCATTTCTTCCACATTATGAGATGTACTGTTCCACATTTTGTTAATGAAAGGTTGACAGTTGTGTATCTGGTGTAGCTTTCAGTTACTTTACCAAAGTTTCTATTCTGGGGCAAGCTTTCTTATGGCAAGTGTCTGGGTTGCCCAGTAACTGATTTCGCTAGTATATCACTTGTTAATCTTGTGCTTGGTTTACAGACTGCTTCCTGCACTGTAAGTTTACAGTCAAGACTGTTAACTCCTCCTGGCTCCAGGAACATGTGCTATGAGGCAGTGAAAAGCTCTATCCTATGCTTTTTTGTTATAAATTTTCATTAACTCACCTCACTAGTGACTTCTAGATTTTCATGTGCCTGTGCCAAGTTGACAATCTGGTTTTAATCAGCCACTCGCAAATCAGCAACCACCATCAAAGTTACTTCCCTAAAATGGAGAGCTGGGCTCATTGTCTAATTAACCACTTAACCCAGTTCAGGGTCATAGGAAAGCAGCTTAATAAAGTTCACGGTCACAGGAGAGATGCAGTCCACTCCTGCACTCAAAGGGGTAAGACAAATAAACTAATGCTGGATGAGGTATCAGACTATCCTAGGATACACATACACACAGCTACAGGTAATTACCCTGACTTTGGCTTACCTTTGCCTCTAAGGTGAAATGTCATTCCATATGCCCTGTCATTAGAATGTCAGTGAAAATCACAACACCCACAAAAACCCATCCAGACAAGAACACGCAGACTCTATACAGCTGTCAAACCTAGTCAAGAAATGAAGAGGAAATCATCCTTACCAACACCAGCAACATGCTGTAATTAGTAGCTCTTATAAAGTCCCAGCAGAATGAGAAATCTGAGATGGTAGTGGAACTCTACTTGAAAGACTATAGCAATTTTGGTATGCTGGTATCTGGCTTGTTCCCATTTCTCGCTTAAACATCATTTACAGAAACTCAGAGGTCAGTTCACTTACCAGCTTTATCAATGCACTAAAAATAAGAGCAGCAACTGTGCCCCACCATTGTGGTGTTCAGAGATAAAGTCTTGACTACAATGCATAATTTCAAATAGCTGTGTAGTGGCCTTGTAAAAGCTGACAGGGAATGGTGTGTGTGTGTGTGTGTGTGTGTGTGTGTGTGTGTGGCTATTGACAGCTCACCCATCCTGGGGAACAGGAAGTGGCTGTAACTCAAGGTATGGGTAACACCCTAGTTGCAGCACTAGGTGTTCCACTCCATGCAGCCCAAGCCCAATCAGTCTGGGCTGCTATGTGCATGTTGCACAATAAGCAGAGAAAAATTCAGCTAGTGGAGGCATACTTCTCTTGAAGGGCAGTACAGAGCAGAGCTCAGAAAGAGCTGCCACAAGGGAGTGGACTGCTCTAAGAAAAACAGCAGGCAGCCTGGCAGGACCAGCACTAGCCCACTCCCTACCATCAAACTCCGTCCTACTGTAGAAGGGAAGAGCTAAAGGAGATTCCTGAACAGGAATAAATGGGTTGTATGGCTCTCACCTAACCCAGGACTCCTAGCTCCTACTACTACAGGATGAAAGGGCCAATTAGGTACAGGTAGAGAAGTCATCGCGACCACCAGCTCATACTACCACAGAATAAATGGGACGAATAGATGCAGGTTTGCTACTGTGGATGAAGGACCATTAAAAAAAACCCAGCAGATTCTGAATATAGCACCTTTCTCACCAATGCTTCATCTAGGGAAACCAGTGTCTCCTTTCATGTTTAGCCAAACAATATCTGCAGGTTTATTCTACTAACATCCAGAGGTGGGCATGACAAACCTTTAGTGAAAGATAAGTGACTCAGGTAAACAGAAGGATGTCACGGCTCAACCCTCTCACCTTTAAACTTCTCAGTAGAAGCTACTGTCCACACTTGCCACTATGCTTACAACAAGGGGTGCCATATGACCTATAATCTAATTCTGTTAGGATTTTGTAATCATTAAGCAGTGGCCAACCTGAAACCATACAACTGAGCCTTCTCTTTCACAGTATATCCAATATATGCAACAGTGTTCCCCATGAGCTTAGGAATGTTAACAGTTAAGTTACACCAGTTTAAGAGGAGGGATACATTTTGATTCATGCCTTATTGGTTCCCATTGTGGCAGGTTTAACCAGAGGTCAATCAAGTGGAGAGCATAATCTTGCAACTGTTCCCTCAATGACATTCAACCCTGAAGGTCCTTAGGCTTCCTTTTATGGTCTGCATGCCATTTCCTCATGTACTTGTCCTTTTTTTAAAACTCTGTTTGCTTTCTTCTGTCTTGTCTTGAGAACATTAGCCAAGTTTTTATTGGGAAGACTACTATCTAATGTAGGAGCTAGGGAAATAAACAGCTCCTTTACAGGGCTGCACAGTCATTACTTTCTTCTCCAGTAAAAATAGCACTATGCAGAGGGTCCAGACAGTAGCTCCTTATCCAGAAGGGCATTTAGGAGTTCTGTGTTTACACAGTCAGGAAGGGGCCAAGTCTTCAGCCAGGCATGTCTCCTTAATACTGATTCAGTACCTGAAGCTGCCCTGCATGACGAATTCACAGCATCAAAGCCACATTTAATGGTGTACTTAGCAACCTGGACACTGATATTGTACAAAGTCAAGCATTTTCCTTTTCGGATCTTGGTCTTCTAGCCCCACAGCCTTCTCCTTTAGCTCATTCAGGAAAGACTAAGTACTTCAGCATATGTATCCGGCAATTAAGGGCCCTGAAAGCCAGGGTAGCAATGGTACTGGTTTTCTTCTCAAATCTGTCTAGGATCTTACTTCTGTTACTGGGAAGTGTAATCCTGCTACAAGCCGCAGTATTTCCCTTGCTGTAATCTGTGGCCACCACAGCTAGATCCACCAAAGGGTTCTTGGGAGTCACGGATACTGTAAAAACAGTCAGGATTCCTAGAAACAGGAGGCTGGGAATCTGGCTCCAAAGATGCATTAGCAAAAGCATCTTCCACTGGCCATTGCACCAGTCATAGAATCAAAGGCTTAGGTTGAGGTAGGCCCATAATCTCCCTGTACCTTACCTAGGCCTTAGAATACTTAGCCTCCCATTTGAAGTTTACCCTCATTCTGTGAAGATAGTGAGACGTATAAGAATCCTCGGGGGGAAATGGTTCCCTTTTCAGATAAGGATTATCTAATACTGACTTCTCTTCAGAAGTTGACTGCCTGACTCTCAGAAATTTAACAAGGTCCTGTGTCAAACTGAAAAATTTCAGTGAGGAAACCTGGGATGGAAAAGGAAATGAGGACCTTCCCAACACAAATTGTGACAAATCAACAGACATCCATTCTGGCTTGGACTTCGCTGAACTAGGTTTGGATGCGGGAAATGCCTTGAAGGACTCTGGTCCTGTGTGGGGCTCTTAGTACTGCTGACATTCTAACACAAGGGGATGCGGCCCTCAGTATCATTAATTATGATCTGGTGGTCATACCCTGAGGGCTGTAGAGGGGCCTCTGACAGACTTGCAACACAGTGGATTCAGTTTATGAGGATGTGTCTACGTATGAGCTTGTGGTGGAGCCCCAAAAGGTCAAAACAAAAGTCTTAGTAGAACCAGACACCAGAATCATAAGCTACAAAGTGCCTGACCAAATCCAACACCATTGGGCCTGCAAGGAGGCCTTCCAACTCTAAAGGACTATTGGCCTCCCAATATTTCTTCTCTAGAGGAAGCTTCTCCAAATACTTTTTTGCCAGAATTTCAGTGGGGAGTCTGGCTGACATTATGGCAGTGTGACACCAAAATTACAACTTCTGACACAGCTCTGGAATGATTTTGCTCTCCACTAGATTGACCTATGGTTAAACCTAGCACAAAAGGAACAATAATGGCATGTCATGCTTGGGCGCAAGATAGCATACACTTTTACTATGGGAATCTTTATGGGGGATTTGTTTCCCCACTCTACAGAATTGTTAACTTTTTCTTCAGAATGTAATCTAGTCACAATGCTCAAAAGTGAAAACATGCTAGCTTATAAAGGAAAACAAAAAATAGTCTAGAAGTTTTCCTCAACAAGGTCTTATGATTTAACGACAAATTCAATCAAGCAAAATGTGGCAAGAAAGAACTGAAGATGACACAGACTGATGTCCCTCTTATGCAATTAGTGTCCTGAAGTCCACATGGGAAAGGCATACTGTCAGTCTAGGACAAGAAGAGTAAAAATATCTGGAAGTCAGACCATCTGTTGAACATTCTGAGGCAGAAGCTCAAGAATCATTACTGCAACAGTGACTTACATGATAAACTCCAAGAGTTAAACACAGAAGTACAATGAAAACATGCTGTAAAATAGTAAAGAAAAAAAAGTAAAAGAAATCAGAAAGAGCAGACCCAAACAAGAAATTACTTCAGAAAGAAAACTTTTTTCACAAAGCCTATGATCTTGTAACAAAAACAGCCTACAGCCTTTTCCCTTTTATGCTTACCTAATGGGGGAAAAGCAGATCTAAAGAACAAGCTTGTTGGCAGAGAATCATTGGTAAAAAGGGAGGGTCTTGTAGCCTGGGAAAGTTTTAGATGCTGAGCTTAGTAAAAGTTGGCAGCTTTGGTATCGCTGATTGACAGTTAAGTCTCATTCATCTTACATCCTGTTATACCCCAAAACTAAGGACCGTCCCTGAGGAGTCACTGGTTTAGATAAATCAAAACAAAGGTTCAAAAAGTTACAGCTTGAAGTACAGTTGTACCAAGGGCCCCCAACTACCAGAGCTATGGTAAATGCAATAAAGTTTGATTATGATATGCACAGAAGATCCAACTAGCTGAGGCACAAGCATCAGCAAATGAGACATTCTTGAAGCAAGCACTGAAGTCTGCCACTCCAGAAGTGCAGTGGGCCTTGAGTGCTGCACTTACAAGCTGGCAGTTAGCTGCACAATGGCAAAAGATAAGGCAGATGTCATCCACTTGGAGAGTATTTGCTTTGCAAATGCAAAACTTTCCCTCCATGGAGCAAATGAAGGGATAACCTGGACCAAACTAAGGAACTTGTGCACAAATTTAAAGTAACACTACATACATGCTCTCTCGACTCTGGATTCTGTCCAGGAAAAGAGATGACAAATGGACTACTTCACGGACAATTCAAAACAATGTTTAGGACTAAATGCAGGTTACACTAGATACAATTCCATACACAAGGGCCAGAAGCAGCAAGATCTTTGCTTGTAGATGTGTAAGCCACGGGGGGGATCTTTCAAACCATCATTAATGGTAGCAGGAAATTTGTGCTGTGGAGGACAGGGGTGGGTTCTTCAAAGGAAGACAGATACTACAATCCTTAAGTGAGCTGCTTGACCAGTATGTGCTGGCCACAGCTCTTTTTAACACCTTTAATTATCATTTAAGATATTGGTAGACATACATTTATATAAAAGAAATTAAATCATATTAACAAATTTCCAGTTGCAAACATTATACATTGTATATATTCTTTTGAATATTTATCATCAATTCAACATTACATAAACTGGTCAGTTCTTGTCTTCTTAAACTTCACTCCTCCAAAATATTCTGCATGCATAGTTCCCACAATTCCATTTTTCTACGTAATTTGCTCCTACCCTTTTCTAAAGATCCTACTTCCAGTTCTTTCATCTCTGCTACAATATTCAATACTTCAAATACAGTTGGTTTAGACTCTGATTTCCATATTATAGTAATTCCTTTTTGGCAGCCACCGAAATTAAACTTAGTAAGGCCGTACTATGGCTAGGCAATTCACATCCTGTTATCTCAGCTAAAAAAATAATTTCCATTTGCTCACCCAATATTTCTGAAAGAGTACTCTGTAGGGAATTTTGTCAACTTATTACAGCTCCAAAACATGTTCCCACTTGCGTCCTTCTTCCAGTCACATCTTCAGCATTTATTTATTTGTTTACATTTGTTTACCGAGAAGGTCCAGCTGGGCACAGGTTCCCTTTTTCAGTGGAGGCCGGGGAGAAAATCTACAAGGTAGATTTGCCATATACTGGAGGAAAAATCCTTTGAAGTCTGCTTGGGATATAAAAATACCTATACAAACACTTCCAAACAAAAATCCTACTAGACTTTGCATATCTGGGAGCCATACATTAATCCCCTCTCATTGTTTCCTTGTGACTTGCTTATCCAATCTCTCTTTCAAAGCTTTTCTAACTTTCTAACTTCCTTTGATTGATTCAGATATGTATCATGTAGCATTTTATGTTGTTTCTTTCGGCTTTTCCCGGTTAGGGGTCGCCACAGCGGAACTCCGGTCCACTAATGACTGGTAGTTGATTTTTACGTGCAGAGTTACCAGCCCTGACGCACAACCTTCAAAGAAGGTACGCCCATTCACGCATGTCTCCACGCAGAAGACGCTCTAGCTGAGAATTGAACCAGATGTAGCATTTTATATGCCCTATTAATTATCCCTTTAACAGGAGCTTCTCTTCTAGATTCAATTAAAAACTATCAGAGCAGGTCTTTCACTTGGGATACCCCTTCACTTTCTCTGCCTATACTTACATCAATCCCTGATAGGGAAGGCAGTCTGTAGCTTGCAGTCCAAATGTCTTCTTGGCTTCTACCCCTTCTGGTCACAGCTCTGTCTTATACAAGGTCAAGATTGATTGGAACAGATGGCAGATGTACCTTAACCATGACATAACTGTAAATCAAATTACACAGGTGTCTGACATAGGGAAGTTATCTGCAGGCTGACTAGGGTGTTACCCGGTACCGCTCCACCCAAACAGAGAACCACTTCTATTTGCAGGCATAGGCCTGCTGAGCAATCTGAATAATCTATGAAACACCAGTCAGAAGACTGGGCAGAATCGGAAGCCCTACATCAGTCATCCATAACTTAGCTGTCACCCCAGCTTTGAGGGACATAAAGGCTGGCAGGACGCCTTGTAGAGCCAGGGTCCTCCATGCCTGAAACTATATCCCCTCTTGGCCATCAAGGCAAAATGAGAATGCATTTTGATCATTCTTCCCAGAATTCTGAATTAAGATGCTGGATCAGCATAAGGTGTACGTTTTCTTTTAGCATGCTAAGAGATAGTAATTTGTTTTTCACTGCTACCGCTTCCTTTCCCTAAAGCACTAAGTAGAAAAGGGCAGGGCCTCATTCTCCCAAGTGGCAAACAGTTCAATCTCTGGAGTGTCACTCTTCTTAAAGACACAGACTAGGCACGGTCTCAAAATCAAAAACTCAAGAGAGGACTAACAATCTTTCTCTTCTCTAGATATGTGAACCACTGTGAAAGTGGTGACCTTGTCTATGGCTCAGTACCAAATAAGCACTGCTTCCATGCACAATGGAAATTATTTCTCTGCCATCTTATTAAATAAGATACTAGGTGTTGAAAGTACAATTGTGAAAAATATTACTATAACAGCACATGTGCTTTTCTTCACTGCTGCAGTATTCCTTACGTAAGGGATCTCCTCCCAAGGACAGTCCAACATCTGGCCAGTATACCAAAGCCTTTAGTGTTTACAGATGTTGTACATCACACACATACTCCCGTGCAAATCGTAGGGCATAGAGGTGATATACAGATGCACATACTTAAGAACTGAAATGCCCCAGGATGAACACAGTGCCCCTAGAGATCAGGAAGAACATGTGCATCCAGAAGGTGGAAAAAAAGAAAAGCCTCCTCAGCCAAGACGGCAAGAAGGATAGGGCAGAACAGAGAGGGTAGGAGGGAGTGAGCGAATACTGCAACAGTGAAAAGGAGGACACCTAAAGTTCTGGTTAGATTTTACACAGTTGTACTATGTTTTTTTCATATCACTGCTGCAGTATTCCATACATAAGGGAGAGTGCAAAAGCTCAAGAAGAAACCTGGGAGAAGGAAGTCACTGAACAGCCCTCTATAAACCCATGCAGGATAAAGCCAGCCCTTGCTTTGGAAATAATATCCAACTTGTAATGCTTAGTGAAGGGATGGACATAAGGCTAAGTAGCAGCCTCAAGGATGGAATTAGTATCTAATCCTTTGAAAAAAGCACCAGAAAAAGCAAACGTTCTGGTAGAATAAGCCCTTACAGAAAGGGAAAAGCATTTACAATCAAGAAAGAAGAAATGGTCTTAGACATCCAGGATGAGATGGTTGGCTTAGAGACTGCCAAACCCAAAGACCTGGGATGAAAGGAAACAAAACGTTGCTCAGATTTACAAATATGCTTAGTGTCATTTGAATAACATCTGAACCTTCTATGCAAATTCAAGGTGTGAAGAACCTCCTCAATGGCAAGTTGCAGAGAAGGGGAAAAAAAAAAAAAAAGGAAGGCAAATTAATAGACTGATTAAGAGAAATCATTGACCACTTGGCCATAAAAGAAGGATTAGCACGAACAGACACCCTTGTCCCTGTGAAAAGCTAAAGAGAGGAACAGCCATGAGAGCCTGAAGTTCACTGTTAGCTGAAGGGCTAAAAGAAGAACAGTTTTCAATGTACAATGTTGTAAGCTGAAGCAGCATGCTCAAAAGGAGCCAGAGTCAATTTTTCAAGGACAAAACTGAGGCCCTAGAAAGGCAGAATAGGCTTCCTGGGAGGCCGGCCATGAAGTACGACTTTAAGAAATTGTTTGACCTCAAATCTAAGGGCCAGAGGAGGAGTTAAGGGCAGACTAGCAGGAATTGCTGACAGGTAAACTTTAACTGAAGAATATGCCAACTCAGCATGGAGCAGATCATACAAATAACAGAGAACCTCAGGAACCTGCAGTAAAAAGGGAGCCTGGTTTCAAGAGAAGCACCAAACAAAAAAAAAATCTCTTCCATTTGGACAAATATGACTTCCCGGTAGTGAGTTTCCTGGTCTCCTGTAGGAATGAAGCATGTCTTTAGAAAAGAAGCGTCTTCAAAGGCTCAAACCCGTATCACCCCTGGTCTTGTGTGAGAATGTCCACCTGGTGAGGAAACTTGTGGTGGTTACCCTTGCACAAGAGAAGGGGGGAAACCAATGCTGTGTGGGCCAAAAGGGAGTTACTAGCAAGTTTTTGGGGAGTCTTGCCTGATCATATGCAAAGATCCTCCAAAGCAGAGGAAGGGGAGGGAAGGCATACAAAAACATTCTCTTCAAGAGAAAGACTGGGTGCTCACCTTCCAAGCCAGAGGACGTGGAACTCCGGAAGAGAAGAGATGAAGTTGTATGTTCAGAGGGGAGGCAAAAATATCTACCTGAGGAATACCCCAACAATGGACAATGTCCAAAAACACATCTCTGTGTGAAGCATCCATCTGTGAGAGTCTGTGTGCTGGACCTGCTCAGTCTGCCACTATACTTTCCTCTGAGGGAATGTAGGCAGCCTGACAAGTCACTTAATACTGGACAGCTAAATCCTAAACTTGAACAGTGATCCTGCAAAGAAGGTAGGACTTTGTACCTCTCCCTTGCTTGCTGACATATTACATCATTGCGGTACTGTCTGTGAAAACTTTGAGGGGTCAGGGATAAAATAGGGTATAAAAAGGCCTGAAGATCTAGAAGGAAAGCCCTTATCTCCTTGATGTTGATGTGGTCTGACCTCTGATGGAGACCAGAGACCATGGACCTTGAAAGAACTGAAGGAAGCTCCCCACCCCTTGTCTGAGGCATCTGAAAGAGCTCCTGAGTTAGGACTGTAGACTGGAAAGGAAACCCCAGGTTAAAAGTTGATGAATCCATCACTGAAGCTAAAGTTTGAGATAGGGAAGGAAGGGATTTAGAAAACCCAGGGGGTGACAGTGTTGAAGCCACACTGACTTGAGGTACCAGTGAAGCTTTCTCATATGGATCCTTGCCACAGGAAGCACAGGAATGGTGGAAGCCATAAACCCAAGGACCTTGAGAAAGACCATGGCCTTGACTGAAGCCAGAGGAAGAAGAGATTGGAAAAAAAGCAATCCAAGAAAGGGCCTTGGGGTAGGGTAGGATGTCAGCATGGAAATGGTCTGAATCTTGCATCGAAGAAAAACATGATCCTGAGAAGGAATCAGAACTGATTTTTGAAAGTTATAGTGAACCCAAGACTTTGCAGCAGGGAAATAAACTAAAGGTCCTGAAGGTGAACTTCAGGTGGAGAAGTCCTGAATGAGCAGATCGTCCAAATAAAGAGATGTCTGAACCCCTCTCCCTCTCTAGCATAGATGACAAGCAGGTGGGGTATTTCATTTAGATGCTTAATACACAAACACATCAGAATGGATAGCAGCATCATTAAATATAAACAAACCAGTTAATAGACAGACCTTACATACATACATGCTTACATCTCAACAGTTTACTACAAAACGGCAGTCAGACTTGCACATGCCTAGTATTTATACACTTGTGCAAGCCCTTGGATAGCTTCATAAAGCTACACACACACATACTGATCTACATTCTCCATCTTAAAAAAATTGCCCTTTGTAAAAACAGTATTAGAGTTAAACATGCATTATTATAGACATTAGAAACAAAACACAATGTTCATGTCCAAGTAGCCGTGTATCTGTTACATGGTCTGCAGATGTGACCAAATATTGTAAGATAGCAATCTGAACTGAATTTTACAACAGGGACGATCTTCGGTGAACAACTCGTATCAGGAACTTCTGGATTCATCACAGGAATGGGAATATTCTCTGGAACTTCTTCAGGAATTGGAACACTGCACAACTCACTCTGAGATAAACAGTCTTTCTCACAGGCTATGTGCTGTAGCATAGGCTCAAACACCAGACTCATTTTCTGATTCCGCCTAAACTCTCGGCTCTGGGCAAACATTCTTCATGACACCAATCCGATCATAATTTTTGGACATTTGCATCCGTACCACTTCTTCTCGTAATGGAATGAGAAGTTTGCTGGTCTTATCGTAGTAGGACCTCTGGGTTAGGCGTTTCCTCAACAGACTGGCTTTCACTAATCTGTTGTTCTTGACACCCGGAACCAACAACTGACTACTGATTGGTGACGTGGTTCTTGTTTGTCTCGATAGAAGTCTCTTAACAGGTGAACCAAGATGTTTATCATGAGAAACATTTCTGAAATTCAAGAGATTCAGGAAAACATCATTATTATCTCGTTTTTGACTTCTCTAGTAACTGTTTTGCACTTTGAACTGCACGTTCTGCTAAACCATTTGACTGTGGGTACTCTGGGCTACTCATGACATGAGTATAGTCCCATTCTTATGCAAATCTTTTGAACCGTTTGCTTGTAAACTGCGTGCTACTGTCAGAAAACTTTGTGCTGACTACCATGCACTGCAAAATGACGCTTCATCTTAGTAATGACAGTGCTGGATGCTAGGTTGGGAAGGAAGTCAATCTCAAACCAATTAGTCTACTAACACCAGATAATGTTGACTAAAAATGTCAGTGGCTACTGTCAACCAAGGTAGTTCTGGAATTTGGTTTAGTTGAAGTGGTTCCTTCTGATGATATGACTTTCTACTATTACACACGGATCAAGATGAAAGTGCTCTCTCAATATCTTGTGACAGAAGATCAAAATACTAGACCTCTCACCCTTCTTTTGGTACAGTTGGTTCTTGGGTGACCATGATGCAAGATAGCAATGTACTCTTGTTGCAAGGACTTTGGAACAATTACTTTTAGACCTTTCATAATGACACCTTCGTCAGACAAAATCTCATCTCTGTATGAAAAATAAGGTTGCATTTCTTGAGGTAAACTAGATTGCTTTAATGGCCAGGCCATCCTTGATTGGTAAAGTGGTTCAGCCTTTCTAAAGGTGGATCTGTGGCTGTGTGATCTCTCAACTCATTGAGACGTGTGGAAGGAAACGTTCTCATTTCCACAACTTCAAAATCAAGGTTCTCATTCTTGTGATGTTCTGTGGTGTTTCTGGGTGATCTAGACAATGTATCAGCAAGATAAAGAAATTTGCCTTTCTCATAGACAAGACTGAAAGTATACTTCTGCAATCTCAGCATCCTGTGTTGCAGTTTGGTTGGAGCTGTAGGCATAAGCTTTCTCAAGCTAGTGACTAGAGGCTGGTGGCCTGTTTCGATCTGGATAGGTCTACCACAAGCATAACCATGGAACTTCAAACATGCAAACACAACTGCCAAATGTTCTCTCTCAATCTGGGCATACTGCATTTTAGTTTGGGTAAGAGTTCTCGATACACAGCTAACAGGTTAACCCTCTTGTAGAATGACTACACCTGGAACAAATTTCGAAGCATCACATGAAAGAGTAACTGGCTTGTGAACATCATAGTATCAGAGTTGGTGGACTAGCAATTCTCTGTTTCAGGACATCAAATGCTCTTTGGTGTTGCTCTAACCAAGACTACAATACATCTTTACGTGTCAGCTCTCTGAATGGTGCTGACAGTTTACTCAAGTCTAGAATGAACTTGCCTAGATAATTAACCATGCCAAGAAAATGTTGCAGGGCTTGAACATTGCCTGGAGCATTTCGAGAATGGCTGTTGAGAAGGGTCTGGTCGTAAGCCTGAAATGGTAAATAAATGATCAACATAAGTAACTTATTGCAGCCAGAATTTGCATTTCTGTGGATTGAGCTTAAGATTCACTTGATGTGCCCTTTCCAGAACTTTTCAGAGGTTTCTGTCATGCTCAACTTCAGCATGACTTCCTAGTAGTATGTCGTTGACCATAATAGCATAAGGATACCCAAAAAAAGTTGTACCATTGCATGCTGAAAGACTTCACTTGAAGAATTTATCCCACATGGCATTCTCAAAAATCTGTACCTGCCAAACGAAGTACTGAACGTAGTGAGCAATGATCATTTCTTGTCAAGCTGGCTTTGGATCTAAGACGGAAAAAACAGTGGCATTTGGCATCAAGACTGCAACTTCTTCGACTGTGTGCATTGGATGCGGAGATCTTTTTAGCACTTTGTTCAAATCTTGTGAATCAATACATATTCTGATGTCATCTGCGCTTTTCTTATGTGCTACTACCATGGAAGATACCCAATCAGTTGGAGTTGCAACTGGACAAATAACACCTTGTCGCACCATTTTTTCTAACTCTGCTTTGAATCTGTCTTGCACAGCTATTGGAACTTTACCAGCTAGCCTGATAACTGGACTGACATCTGGATTTAATTTCATGGAGTACACAACTGGAAGCTTCCTGAATTTGTCTTTGAAAAGATCAGCACAGGCAGGAAAAATATACTAGGCAAAATTAGAATAGTGTTTTTTTCAAGCTAACTTGATGGATTTCCTCATTAAATGAAAGCAGTCCCATTTTCAAACTGTCTCTGAGCCCTAATAATGACTGGACGTGCCTCTTGACCACATAAAAAAAGTTGTAGCTTCTCCCAGCAGAGTAACATGAAAGCACTACTGAGCCTTCAGTTTGAACTTCTTCACCACCATAAGCAACAAGCTCCGCATACTTTGCCAAATCAAGCTTTTCACCATGGCACACACTAGAAAATGTTTCTACTGACATAACATTGCACTTGGAACCTGTATCAATTTTGAGCTCCTTGGGTTTTCCATTTATCCGAACAGTACAAAATACTTCTTTGCCCTTAAATCTACTGCATTGACTGTTACATAAAGCACTGACACACCATCCACATAGAGTAGGGTTGCAGCTCTCTAATTGATCAACTCATTTCTTAAAATGTTCCCTTTTAATAAAAGAATGTGGGCTTTTTTGATTTACAACTCTTTTTGAAATGATTCCATTTATTGCATTTGTGACACAGTTGACCAAAATCTAAACATTTTTCCCTTTTAGGTTCATGATTTCCACCACAATTACAACAGTTGGCAATGAAACTAAGTTGGGGCTCATGCTTTCAGTTTGCTGACTCACTCTTTTGCTTCACTGAGACTATGCGAACTCTGGAATTTGCTGAAAAGCTCTAGGGTTTACCAGTGAGTGCTGCAGGGGCTACAGTTGCTGCCATGTGCTTGGGCCTGTTTCCTTTACCTACATGCTGCATACCATCAACATGAGCTTTGTCACTGTGCCTTCTAGAGCTGTTCTCATTTGTAAGCATATTTGTGTGCTTCTCTGTGAGCTCATATATTTGAAAAATCTCAATGGCCTTGTTCAATGTTAAATCACTGTCATGAAGTAAGATCTTTCTCACAGCATCATCTGTAACACCACACACAAGTCTGCCCTTTATCAACTCACCCTTAAATCACCAAATCTGCATGTTTTAGCTTTTTTTCTCAAGTCAGGTATATATGCTGTAAAAGTTTCACCAGGCCTTTGATCCTTTGTATAAAATAAGTGCCTTTCCATTGTAACATTTGCCCGGGGCTTACATGTTTCTTTAAATTTAAGTTTTAAGCACTCAGGGTCTTCCCTTGATTCAGCCTGTACAACAATATGACTGTTTTCTCCCTTTCCTGTATAGACACAGCAGGAGAATACACAAATGAACGTGCCCTTTCTATGGCTTCTGACCCAGCTAAATTAAGTAGAATAAACGCTTTTGTATGGTCATCTTTATCAGAAAATGCAGCCTGCATGAAAAAGGTTGTACTCTTGCTCAAACACTCTCCAGTTCTCAACAATATTACTGTCAAACACAAGTGCACTGGGTTTTCGAAATCCGTCAGCCATGCCAACAAAGTATGTAGAAACAATGAAAATATGGCCCTTGTTAATTATGTATGAACAAACTCTTCTCTGAGCTTGTAATAACATTCAAATGCACAATAAACTCTCTGAAGTTCTGTACTTTGAGAAATATGCTCTGTAATGGCCGTATTCTGCAAAATAACTTTACTGTAATATGGCACAAACATGCAAACACTTTATATATTTCTGATAACTCTGATATCTTTGATTAATACGAAAAATACGTGCTTAGCGAAAATGTAGTCGTTTCCTCTTATTTTATTCATTTTATGTAATTCAGACTTTATTTCAAAAATTTTCCATAGTAGTTTGAATATTTATCGATATTGGACATATCGGTTTATGCAAATATCGTTTAGAAAGTTCTGTATGCCTTGTTTCATATTTTGCGAAGAAATAGTGCTGAGCAAGTTTTAACACCTGAAATTCATTTCTAACCTGTTTTGAAAAGTATGCATATTATAGGGATGATTCACTCTTTTATATTTCTCCAATTTTAACTAAGTGCCTCTCAATCTCGAAACTAAAGAATTTGGATTCCATCCTGACTTCAAGTCCTAGACATGCCGCTTCTGACATCATGTTACTTGTCTCTCCAACATAGATGACAAGCAGGCGGGGTATTTCATTTAGATGCTTAATACATAGAAACATCAGGATGGATAGCAGCATCATAAAATATAAAACTGGTTAACAGACAGACCTTACACATTTACATGCAAACATTTCAACAGCTTACTACAAAATGGCAGTCAGGACTTGCACAAGTGAGCTTGTGCAAGCCCATGGACAGCTTTCTTAAAGGTACATACACACATTGATCTACACCTCTCATCCTACAAAAGGCAATGACAGGAGTGAGGCATTTGATGAATACCCCTGGGGCAGTACAGAGATCAAAGGGCAAAGCAGAGAACTGAAAATGCAAGAAAGAAACAGAAATGCAAAAACGTCCTGAAAAGGGGATGGATGGGGATGTGAAGGTACACATCCTTGCCATCCACGGAGAACAGAAATGCCTGGGAAAGAGGAGAGAACACAGTTTGAAGGGACAACATCAAAAAGGTGGGGACCTTTAGAAAGGTGTTGAGGTGAGAAATGTTCAGAACTGGCCTCAAGGTGTCCTCCTTTCTGGGAAACAAAGATTCTGGAATAAAAACCCTTCCCTTCCTGGACAATGAGCACAACCTAAATGGTGCCCTAGGTCAAAAGAGCATGAAGAAAAGAAACTGTTTTTGATGAGGTTGAGGGATGCCCAGAAAGAGAGGAAAAGATTTCCAAACCATTAAATACCCCTGGTGGATGAAGGACAGAAACCAAGAGTCTGTTTTGACCCTTAACCAATTTGGAAGAGACAGGGAAAGATGAAGGGACAAGGGAATTTGGCCGAAGGAAAAAGGAAGCAAAATGTCAAATGGAACCTGGTTTGTCCTGAAAAGGAGGTTTCAGAGTAACAGGGGTCTGAGTAGACTTAGCAGGAGGTACATGTCTAGGCTCCCTTTTAACCTTGGGTGGATGATGAGACAGTCTATAAACAAAAGCAGATTTGGAAGGGTAATTCCTGTAAAACTTAAGAATAGGAGAAACAAAGATATATTTCAACTCCTGCAGGGCATTACTCTTATCCTGGAGAGATTTAAAAAGTTTAGCAGCATCAGCAAAGCCTAAAGAAAATTTATTATCTAGAGGAGCATCCAATAATTTGGCCTTAATGTCATCAGGCAAAGCCTGAAGGTGAAGCAAGGAGTAACACCTCAGAACAAAACGAAATGCAGCAGCTGTGGAAGAAGCACCAGCTGCATCATAACTGCACTTAAATGGAGTGTTGAGACAGTAACAGGGAGAACCCAACAAGGAAATGGATGGAACCTTCCCCTCAGAATCATGAGGGTCAGAAACTACTTGAGAAACCTGAGAAAGAAGGGCTAAAATATACCTAGTCAAATGGGTCTGGCAATTAATAGCCCTAAAAGCCAGAGTGGCAGCAGTATAAACCTTTTTTACCCAGCTGTTCCCAGACGCTACTACCCTTCTCTGAAGGCAGCAATGTAGTACAAATCACCAGCTTGGAGGGTTTATCAGAAGAGACAGACTGACAGAAGGATCGGCTAATGGACATTTATACAGAAACTTGAAATCATCAGGCACCTTGTAAAATCTGTCAGACTTCTTGGGAGCTGGGGTCTGAGAATCAGGGGCTACAGAAGCTACTGAAAAGGTATGCAGGAGGGCAGCCAGAACTAGAGGAACAGCAGAAGGTTTGGGAGAATCCATCTGAAAGAGCTCATAATACCTCTTCAGATAATCAGAAACCTGACAGCAATCCTACTTAAAAAATTCCATCACATGTGAAATAGTATCCCCAAAGGAGAGTTCTAAGGGAGAATCTGGACCGACAGAATCCTCTTCCTCAGACCAACGGGGAAGGGATCGGAGAAAAGTAAGATAAGGACTCTTCCCCAGAATCCTGACCTGAATAATCATGCTCCTGACCTGAAGAATCATGCTCCCTAAGTCTTTTAAGAGGAGCAAAAGATCAGGGAGGAACAGGCACAGACTCGTTGAGGAGGTTTTAAAGCCATTAAAGTGTCAAACAACCCCTAAGTAAAATCCTGTCATTCAAGTTTGGAATCTCTAACGCAGGGGAAATGCGCTTGGTTTTCTTTGTGACAGCCACGTGAAAAACCATAGGTGGGTCGGACCTTTGCCGACACTCTACGCATAGCAGGGATCTCTTCCCTTAGTAAAAATCTGTGGAATCCCCATCAGTCCCTTGAATATAATCAACCAAGTTTCCCCCTTAACATCTGGTGCAGATGTTTGGAAAGCTTCTGAAGACATGCGAGAAGCTGGATTTATGCTGGTCTCCAATGGGTTCATGGCAGCAGAATCCGTTGCAACAACTGGATGATCCTCTGGGCTTTCACCAGCCTTGACAGAGATGTCCAGGGAGGCTGAACAGCAGCAGTATACCACCTGAGTTTTTCAGCCTTTTTCTTGGCCAGCAGCTGACCCTCGGGATGGGAAGTCTCCACCATAGCACCTTGTACCAACAACTTTAGATGTTGGTTTTCCAGACAAATAGACAAGGAGGAGAGGAGACCATGTAGGGTCTCTGGGACAAATGCTTAGCAGACAGAACACTGCATACAGTTGTGAGAAGCACCCAAACAGAAGAGAGAATGTTCGAGAATATTTTTATGGGAAAATCTGCTCCCACACTGAATTTCCCTTTCTGGACGACATGTAAATCAACAACACTAAAATAAAACAGAAGATATAGAAGGACCCAGCAGGGCACTTATCTGAAAATGGCAAAGTAACCAGCACAGCAGAATGTCATTTAGACCGACGTTCAATGATGGAATGCAGACTGGCAGCAAAGACATTCTAAACTACATGCATCCATATGTCACCTTTTTGCCCTACGACTTGTGCAGGGAGCGTACATGTGAAGTATGATGCCTGTAAACACTAAAGGCTTTAGTATGCTGGCTAGACATTAGGCATGATGTAAGGAATACTGCAACAGTGATATGGAAGGACATCTAGTTAATCTGACAGGATGAGGGGAGGTCCTCTAAGCAACTTCACTGCCAAGGCCTTCAGAGCAAGAAAAACTGCTCATGGTCCTAAATGGTTGATGTGTAGCCTCTCCAGAGGGGAAACATATAGAAGTCCTAATGAGATCCCCATAATGCAAATAAAAACATCTGTTTTCAGAACCTTTGGTATGTCAGGTTGCAAAAAGAAAAAGCTTACCAAGTTATTGTTTGGAGCTATCTACCACTCCAGGCCTGGTGATGGGTAACTGATAACAGGAAATGATCCATGACTATGTACTGTAGCTCTGAAGTCAATATCTCAGTCTTCTGCAACACCCATATCATCAGAAATGCAACCACTATGATTATGCACAGAGGCAGCCATTAGGCCCACAAGATGCAGCAGCATTTTCGGAGGGATCCTCACCCAGGTTACCAAACCACGACTGACTGGGCTCATTCCAAGACAAACTAAACCGGGTAGCGAAAAGTATCCAGCTCTAAGCCAATTAAATGTATTTTGCAGGTAGGAGCTACAGACTGCAGTCAAAGATGCACTTACTGAATGGACAGCTCAAAGTTATTCATGAATGGCATGACTAAATGTCCAGACAGGGGAAACCATACAGATCTCTGCCCTACAAGGCTTCAGGCACCATCAACTTAGTGAAGACTCTAAAACACTGAAGAAAGCTGAAGTAATAACAGTAGGTACTGGGAGAGATGTAAACACAAAATAAACAGAGGAAACTTCTGTGTGAACAATGTACAAAAGGCATCCAGATCTAGCAACATAATTCAGACACCCTGTGGTGCCAGGGACATGACACCAAAGGTCATCATCTAAGAGCAAACATACCAGGTGGCTATCTGAAGTCACAAAGATCCACAATTAAACAAAATGTCCATCCCCTTTAGAACAAGCAAAAGATGAGTAATACCTCCATCCATATTTCAAATATGGGAAACAGTCTGTGGCTCCTTTCAGGGACAGAGTTTGGACTATTCTCAGAGTTCCACAATGATGGCACAGTGAACCCCAAAACACTGCTAAAAGGGATTACAGCTAGAATTCACTGGAACTTAATAATGGTGCTGCAAGCCAAAGTGAACCTGGAAAACTGCCCTTCTCAATGGCACTCCAAAACCTGATCTGGGACTGAAGAGATGCAGACATCAGAGTCATCGTGTGAAATTTGCCTGGTATAGGATAGGAAGAACTACATCAACAGGGTTGGTTGGGCTTAAAAGACAAAAAGGAGCTTGATGGAGAATTATAAATATCCTCCACATTGCTGTTTCTTCAGGCTCTTATCTATTTTATCCTCAAGGTGGTAATCGAGCAAGTCTTGGGAGGTCTGGCAAAAAAGCATTTCCATCTGAATTGTTCATTTGTGACACCAGTTTACAAATTCATCTTTAAGGGAGGACAATTTCAGATATGTAATTCTCTTTAGGCACATATGTGATCCTGTAACTCCAGTGATAGCATCTTCAAAGCTAAAAGTGTGCTACATGGTATCTCACACCCTGGAAGTTAAAAAGTTCTTAACACTGTTTTTTTTTATTAACAGAGATTCAAGGAGATTCTTAAACTTCTACAATAATTTATGTACAGGGAAATGATGGAACTTTAACATCTGAGTCGAGCAGTTGAGCGCTACAACCACCACTGTGACAGAGTAGTACATTTTATTTTGTGGAACCTGCCAAAAGTTCAGACTCCCTGGGTCTCTGAAGAGGAGTCCAGGTGCTGTCAAGTTACCACAAAAGCATCTTAACATCACTAGCTTAAAGGGTGGAATGATCCATGTTCCTCAGGCTTATTCCAGAGATACACAGTAGGGCATGCCTTTGGAGACAAAATAGAGACATGATACTAATAAACCTTAAGGCATTATCAAAAGGACTGCTTTAGTGGGTAAAAAGTGAAAATCAATGGCCTCATTCATCTCAAACACGAGGGTTAAGGAGTCTTAAGAATCCTCATTGAGATTAAAAGGAAATAAGTCCATGCCCCTCATTATCATGATTGCATATGGTTTTCACAAGAGGGTGAACATGGAACAGAAGTGGTAGGTATCAGATGTGCAGGATCCAAACAGCCACTTACTGAAGAAGGCATGCGATGGTGAAGGGCGGGTGTTGCACCATATTCTCCAAGGTGGCAATTGCACATCTGAAATGAAGGCTTCCACGAGAAATTAATCATCTGATTGATGTCTAACCTTGATCCTGGAAATTAAAAGCTCTTAACATTGTCTTTTTTTCAACAGAGATTCAAGGAGATCCTCAAATGTCTGCAATGAGTATGCAGAACAAGACTTTCTCTTCACAACCTGGATTGAAGGGGCTTTGGTTTAGATTCCTAAAAGGGAAGATCTCTGCTTCGGTCCTCCTAATCCTTCACGGATATGTTTAGAAAGGCAACCCAGGATGCAGTTCCCCTCATTAACAGCCAAGAATACAAGCAAAAACATTTATTGCTAAAGGAAAACTTTTCATTATATATAGTTCACAAATAAAACTGCAAATGATACTTTGCAGTCCCACATTTATTCACTAATTTACGTGTTATTGGTCTTATATCTCCATCTCTCAACTCCAGATTCCAGTTCAATTCCATGGTACTCCTGATTCTTCTGGTCAACTCCTGTGCTTTTCTCAATCTCTCAAGCAACTTCCTTTGGAAAAGTGGAAAATGTTTTACTAGGAAATTCTCTCTGTGTGCTTTAATCAGAAGAATGAGGAGCAGAGTGCCCCCTTCTACTTGATGGATCATTTTTGTTGGACAAACATTTGCATTTCCTCTGCCCTCTGTTGTGCATCAAAAGACTTTGATCCTCCAGGAAGAAAATCTTCTGAAGACTGCTGGATACAGCGACTTCAATCTCACACCTGCCTTTAAACATTCCTTGATTACTGGAACACATTTGTTCATCTTATAATTGGTGTATACTGAATAATCATTTTCCACAAACACTCAACTGTCCCCAACTTTTAATATTTTGCCCTTTTGCCACAGTTCTGTCAGGATCAACTCTTTCTTTGCATCTTTGCTAATAAAGGTCTTTGCTTCTTTTTCATGGCCATATTTAGAGCATACACATGTTGTACCTTTTCATTTAACAGTTCCTGCTATAGAATACCCAATCCAGATGCTTATTTGTGCCTTCAAAAAAATAAATGTAGTCTGCACCTTCTAGTTTCCTGGTACAGCAGGAAAAACTCTTATACGTGTTCTGTCCTCTAATGCTACAATTTTTTTGAAAAATCTCATCTTCAGCAGTATCATACTCGGCCAGCCTTTTCTTTATTTTGACCTGTGATTTTTACAGTTTTATCAGCTCATCTGAATATCTGTTTAAAGCTTCTTCCATTTTTTTCCATTCTTTTTTGAGTTGATTTACTTCAGTGTTTTGTTTACCTTAATCAGCTCTGAGCACATCCGAGTTATTTTTTCTTCAAGACTACTGGATGCCACATCTTGCACCAATGCTGGAGGATGAACGGCTTTTTGCTGAGCAGCTTTAGGTTTTTTCCCAGTGTTTTCTCTTCACCTTTTCTACCAGACTTTCTTTCAGGGTCTCTTAGTTTGTTTGTTGGCATCTAGGCATTCTACATTCTAGCTAGTAATTGAATTTTACACAAGTTGACATCACTGGCTATTTCACAGTTTCTGTTTTCACACTGGGAGAGCTGAAGATACGCTGTTGATCAGTGTGCCACCATCTTGGAATTCAAGGATGTACCTCTTTCAGTACATACTTTGTGTTCAAAAATGGGTGACTGATACGGACTTGAATCCACAATGCCTGAAGAGGAGTTCAGCACCTGCACAAACAGGATGACCATTCTAAAACAGATATGCCTCCAGAAGGTTAGGCCTAGACTTGCCCCAAAGCTTTGGTCCTTGCTGTAATACCTTAATCTATAACTGGGACTGTTTAGAGTACCTTGGCATAAAATCCACAGGATCTCTTAAAATGCTCCCATTTTTTTGGTTGCATGTCAGTCCAACAGCTTCATCCTCCAATGACTAATGCAGGGTTGAACCTATGGCACTTGAGGTACTGCTCGACATTTTCTCCTCTTCCAAACACTAAAAGCAATGTTGATGTGAGTTCTGGCTTGCAATCTCGATGGTCATGTTAAGAATTAATAAGCATGTAAGACAATACACAGGAACGTCAACAATTAACAGGAAGGATTATGATGTGAGGAGTGAATATAAATGGGACTCAGAGGAAAAACATTTGTATATCCTGCAAATGATATGATGTCTGCAAGAATGGCTTCTTGTACAATTTTTTTTTTTTTTTTTTAAGGATCTGTTAAATTTTTGAAGACTGTTTAACAGTTATATCCCGAAACAAGGATCAATCAGGAAGGGTAATTCAAGTTTCATACAAGAAACACAACTGCAAAAAAAAAAAAAAAAAAAAAAAAGGCATCAAACTGAAATTCTTTTCCACTTGGAGATGTAAGATTTTCTAGTTGTACATTTTTTTCACCTCCTGGAGCATGTCCTCAGAAAACTGACGTCTGAAAGGAATTAAAATGTTATTACCCAAAGAGCCAGCCAGGTTGAGAGCCTGCAGGTTGGGTTGGACCAGAAAGTGCTCTTTTTGGGCAAGTCCACTTTGTGGGGGGTAACTTGCAGTGATGGCCCCGGCTAGGTGGAGAAGGGGAACAAATGTTACCTGGGCCAGGAGTCAACAGCAAGACTTTTGGTTTATCCTTTTGGAAATTCAAGGGAGCCTGTGGGATCATAGGAAGGAGGGGCATCCACCCTCCAGGCCTGAAGACAAGGGATCCTGGAGCAGAACAGTTTGAGCAATCTGTTCTGGAATGAGGCAAAAAGATCTGTTGAGGAGTATCCATCCATGGACTATGTTCAAGAAGACCTCTGTTCACCAGTCATTTATAAGGGCTTTCCATGGATCTGTTTAGCGAGTCTGCGAGAAAGGAAACTTGTGTAAAATCTTACCATAACCATAGATGTCTTTCTCTTCCTTGTTGCAGTACTCTACTTGTGGGTTTGCCCTTCTTCCTTTCCAGTTCGTCCAGCCAGGTTTCCAAAGATTTTCAGTCCCTCTTGGTGCGTCGGATGTCTGATATGGCAGCAGATAAGTGGGCCATAAAGGCAACGTCTGCATGCACCAGCCCTCAGAACATAAGAAGCCCTCATCAGAGCCAGTCCTGTGAGGGCATAGGCTGTCCAGTGTCACCCAGGAGAGTAAGTGTAGTAATACAAGAGGGGAAGGTGGGAGGGAAGGAATATTACAACATGGAAGAGAAGGACATCTACAGTTATGGTAAGATTTTACACAACTTTCCTATGTCCTTCTATTCCAATGTTGCAGAATTCTACTTGTGGGTGAGTACCACAGCTCACTGAGGAATGGGAGGTGGCCTAGTTGAAGTTTCCAGGAATCCGTGTAGGATAGCCCTGGCAAACCCTGTTCTAGCTCTGGCAATATGGTTCAGTTTGTAGTGTTTGGTGAAGCTGTGTACTGAAGACCAAGTGGCTGCCTCAAGTACAGAGTTAGTGTCTAGTCCTTTAAAGAAGGCTCCAGAAGAGGCCATGGCTCTGTTGGAGTGGGCCTTGACATTGCCCTGCAAGGTCTTACCATGGTGTAGGTAGCAGAAAGAAATGGCCTGGGAGATCCAGGCCGAAATGGTTTGTTTGCTCATCGGTTTCCTCACGGCCCTGGGGTGGAAGGAGACAAACATCTGGTCAGATTTCCTAAAAGGTTTGGTTTTATGTAGGTAAAACCTAAGTTGTCTGTGGACGTCTAGGGAATGCAGCACTCTCACTATTCCCCTGTGGATTAGGGAAGACAGCAGGCAGGTGAATGGCCTGGTTCAAGGACAGGTCATTCGCCACTTTGCGAATAAATGACAGGTTTGTCCTGAGGGTCACCCTGTCCAGGTGGAAAATTAGGAAAGGTGGGATAACCATAAGAGCTTGCAATTCAGAAACCCTTCTGGCAGAGGTCAGAGCTACCAGCAATATAGTTTTTGATGTGCAAAACTTTAAGGAGGCCTTGTCTGCTGGTTCAAAAGGAGCTACAGTGAGTTTCTCTAGAACAAAGTTAAGGTCCCAGGGAGGAGGAGACTTGTTTCCTGGGTGGTCTCGTGTGCAATACACCTTTGAGGAAAAGTTTGGATGGGAGTCTGCATGCAAGGGGTGGATCCATTGGAAGGCAGGCAAAGATAGCAGACAAGTGCCTTCAGGGATGAGTAAGACAACCCTATCTGCATGAGTTCACACAGATACAACAGGATGAGAGGCATATCCCTTTCCAGGGGATCCAACTGTCTTTTGTGACACCAGATAGGATTTCCTATTGTTAGGTTTCCTGGCCTCCTGCAGGACAGCTAGCATGTTCTCATTATATAGGTATCTGAAGGGGATCAGAATCCTACAGGTCACAGGGTGAGGTGTAGGGACTGCCACTGTGGGTGTATCCGAGTCCCCTTGTGCTGTGTGAGCAGGTGCACTGTGGGGGGTAACTTGTGGTTATTGCCCTTGGACAGGTGAAGGGGGAACCAATGCTGTCTTGGCCAGTAGGGAGTCACCAGCAAGATTTTGGGAGAGTCCTACTGAATCTTCAGCAGGACCTTTGGAATCAGTGGGAAGGGTGGGATGCATACAGGAATTTCCTCTTCCATCTCATCGACAAGGCATTTGTTGCCAATGCCTTGGGGTCTGATGTCCTGGTGCAGTAGCCAGGAAGTTGCCTGTTTATGGAGGAGGCGAACAGGTCTATTTGTGGAATACCCCACCTGTGGACCAGATTCCAGAATACATCCCTTTGCAGCATCCATTCATGGTTGTTTGAAATGGTTCTGCATATGTGATCTGCCTGGGAGTTGTGCAGGGATGGAATGTAGGCTGCCTGGAGGGAAATGCCCTGAGAGGTAGTCAGTTCCCACACCTGCAGAGCTAATCTGCATAGAGGGTAAGACTTGGTCCCTCCCTGCTTGTTGAGATACCACAGAACTGTGGCGTTGTCTGTGAATATTTTTAGAGGCCCCTGCTCTATGTAGGGTTGGAAGGCCTGTAGAGCGAGGAGGATGGCCTTCATTTCTCTGACATTTACATGGTCTCGTTTGTGTCCGTCTGTCCACAAACCGTGTACTTTCCTTTCCCCCAGAGTTGCTACCCCGCCCAGATCTGAGGCATCTGAGTACATGGTCTGGGAGGGAGAGGGTGTTTGCAGTGGGATGCCTGGGTTTTGGGCTACCTGAGCAAGCCACCATTTCAGTTCCTGATGTACATTACATTATTATTATTATATATATTATTATTATTGATGTACTGATGAACAGTGGGAGCAGTGGAATTCTGAACTCCAAGGGTGGGAGTGCTGGGTCCACACCGACAGGATGTGCCACTGCAATTTCCTCATGTGCATCCTTGCTAGGGGCAGCATGGGAATGGTAGCTGCCATGTAGCTTAGCAGTCTCAGGAATTGTCTTGCAGTTAGCTCTGTAGCTTGCAAGGCTGTAAGAAGGTGGCGTGAAAGGGATACCACTTTTTCTGCTGGTAGGAAGGCCTTCTTGAGGTCTGTCCTGATCCTGCAACCCAGGAAGACAATGTCCTGTGTTGGATTGAGGTGAGACTTGGGCAGTTTATCAGGAATCCTAGAGACTGTAGAAGTATCAGGAGGTCCTGGGAGTGGCTTAGAAGAGTTGCCTTGTCTTCTGCCTGAATTAGAAGATCGTCCAAGTATGGGAATATTTGAATACCTTTTGCCCTGCAACAGGCGATGACAGGAGCCAGGCATATTGTAAATATCCTGGGGGCAGTAGAAAGTCCAGAGGGCAAGGCACTGAACTGAAAGTGAGATGAGCCTGCCATGAACCGGAGGCATTTTCTGAAGGTGGGCCTTACGGGTATGTGAAGGTAGGCATACTTTATGTACAGGGTAGCCATGAACCCCTGAGGAAGGATGAGAAGAAAGAGTAGGGAAGGTGAGCATTCTGAAGGTAGGAACTCGAAGGAAGGGATTGAGGCGTGATAGGTCTAAGACTGGCCTCCATGGTCCCTCCTTTCTGGGTACCAAAATAGTCTCTAGTAGAATCCTTTTCTTTTTTTTTCCTGTGGAGGTACTGGTTCTATGGTGCCTTGTAGCAGTAGGGTTTTCAGGACCTGATGGAGAAGGGGTACCTGGCTGGGAGGAGGCAGTGGGATGCCCTGTTTTAAAAACAAAAATAGTTAACTTTCCAACAAATGACCCCAAGTTGTACTAGCATAAAAAACGTTTTAATCTCTGCTTTCGTATAAACACTTCATCAGCTAATACAGATTAGGGTCCTTTGTTGCAAAGTGAACTATTTTTGTTTTTAGTTGGTTTATGTTCACTGGCACCTGAAGTGATTTTTTTTGGTATTGGGGATGCCCTGCTTTGTTGGGGGGGGGGGGGTCCAGGACATGAAGTATCCGTTTTGAATGATGGACAGAACCCACTTGTCTGCGGTAATGAGAGACCATGTAGGGAGACAGTGAGAGAGGTGAGTGGATAGGGGAATGGTGGAAGGGAGTGGGGGGTGTAGTATTGGCAGGAAGTTGGACACTACCTGCCTTATCAGGAAAGGAGGGCTTTGGCTGGGGGGCTGAGAACGTCTAGCCTGAGGAGGTTGCCTTCTAGGGGATCTTCTAGACCTAGGCGGAGCTGGGGGCCTGGAGGTTTTCCTGATGAACTGAGTCTTGACTGGGTAGTTCCTCTGGAACTTGGGAATGGGTGAAACTAGGAGGTGCTTTAAGTCCTGAAGCTCTTTACCTTTCTGTTGTAAGGATTTAAACAGATCAGCCACTTTTGCACCAAAAAGGGCTGAATTGTCCAGAGGTGTCAAGATGTTTGGCCCTGAAGTCATTGGGGAGAGGCTGGAGTCGCAGCCATGAGTACCTTCTGAGTACTGAAGCTGATGCAGCTGACCTGGCAGAAGCTTCAGCTGAATCATAACTGCATCTTAAAGTGTTTATTCACTTGAGACATGCAGACTATCAGGGAAGACAGAGAAGCTTTGGCTGCACAGTCAGGAATATCATCTAGGTCCTTAGTGGCTTTTTCCAGCACAGCTAAGGAGCATTTAGTCATGTGAGTCTGGTAGTCGGTGGCCTTGAAGGAGAGGGTAGCTGAGGTGTAAATTTTCTTTCCTAGCCTCTCCATAGTCTTGCTGTCCTTATCAGCAGGAAGGATAGTAGTGGTCAGAAGAGCTTGGAGGCCCTATCAGAAAAGATGGAGATAGTGGCAGGGTCAGCAGGAGGGCACTTAAAAAGGAATTGTTCTGTTTCAGGTCCTTTATAGAGCCCATCAGCCCTAAGAGGAGCTGGGGGCAGGGAATCTGGGCTGATGGAGGCAGAGGCAAATGCATCCAGGAATGCAGGTTGAATGAGTGGTATAGCAGGAAGACTAGGAGTGTCAATTTGAATCAGGCCATAAAACCTTTTTGTACTTCAGTCATATCCGAGGACTGCCACAAAGTGGTTTTTCATCATATTAATTGTTTCCCCAAAGGTTAAGTCCCCTCAACAGGCGAGTCAGGTTTGACAGAGCCCTCCTCAGGAAATCCATATCCCAGAGGGGGTGAGAGCTGGGAGGAATATGATAGGGATTCATCAGAAGAATCAGAAAAATCCTCTTCAGCCTGATCTGCTCTCCTTTCAGTAGTGTGAGACCTAAGGCTAAGAAGGGGAGTAGTGGTGGCAGAGGCTTCAGCAGGAGGCCTAAGGGCACTGTTGCAATAGGAACTCACTCCTACCATCCTCCTATTTCATGATATATTTGTTGCCAGGGTGTGTATATTTTGATTTACATTTTTTTTTTTATCTAGCATGTACCTAGATCACACTGCTCTAGCTTCCCTTACTCTGAGCAAGAAAGCTGTCAACAAGCCCTTCAGTGGTTAGGAATAGTGGAAGGTGCCATAAACCTCTGAATGCTGTCTGTTTGTAATATCCTGAACAGATGTAATCCATACAGCTTAGGCTACTAAAACAGTGAAATATTTGAACATGTACTGTTACTGTAAGTTAACTTATATAACTGTGCTTTCTTCATCTTTATAAAGTCATGTTCTGTCAGCAAACTGTTTAAAATCATAATCAATATCAATTTGAAATCAGTTAAAAAACTTTCTATATGGATACCATTTGTTAGGACTAGCTTTCAACATTTTAATGTGTGCCACAGTATATACTGGTATGCTGTTTTAGCTGCAGTAGTAAATTGTTAATCAGTTGACCTTTTTTCTCCAGCAGACTACAGAACCATTTCCAACCCTGGACCTAGAAAAAGGATTTATTCAAAACTTGCTCTAGCTCCTAGGAAGGATGGTATATACCGGACTTGTCTCGCCTCAACACCTTTCTGGAAATGCCATCTTTAAGGATACTTTTCTTGCAGATTGCACAAGCTTTCCTTGTGTCACTAGACATGAAGGAAGGAGAGGAAATTCCTCAGGTTTTCTGTTTTTCTGTTGCACTTTCAGTTCTCCACTTTACCCTTTCGTCTGTCTGCTTCTCACACGGTCTTCACAAAGTGCTTCACCTCCAGCCTCTGCTTTTTGTGGAACAGTGCTCTATTTGAACGTCTACTATTATGGTAAGTTAACCTAAACAGTTGTACTATGTTCACCATTAGATCACGGTTGCAATATCCTAATTTGCATAAGTAGATTACCAGACCTTAGAAATAAAGGAAGGCAGTAAGAAGTTCAGAATCCAAGAGCCCTTGGAAAACAGTCATAGCAAAACCTGTTCTGTATCTGGAAAAGAATCCAACTTCTAATACATTTTACAGTATGTACAGATGGACCAAGTTGCTGCCTTAGAATACTTCGAGTCCACCCTATTCCAAAAAGCCACATAAGCCAAAGCCATAGTAGAATGGGCTCTGACTTGCCTGAAAGTGGTTTGTTGTGGTGAGAATAACAAAACAACAGCATGAGACTGTCATTTAAAAATGTTTGCTTTGACACGATTTGTCCCCTACCTTCATAGGAAATAAACATTTGATCTTTAGTTATGTTAATATAGTATCTGTCGTCTGTGGGCATCCAGTGTGTGCAGAATTTTTTCCTCCTTGATTTGTGGATCTGGAAAAAAAACAGGGAAATGAAAGCTCAAGACAAAGTAAACAATCAATTTCAGGTATAAAAACAAGAATTTGCTCTCAAAGTAGCCCTAACCTTATGAAAAATGAGATAGGGATGACTCACCCCAAGAGCTAGTAACGACACTCTTCTTTCAGATGTCAGAGAAACAAAAGCAGCACTGTTTTACAATTTAACTTCAAATCAGCTTGAAGAGCTGATTCAAATGGAAAAAATGCAAAATTTGCCTAGAAGAAAACCATGATCCCAGGAAGGATCCATCTCTTTTCTAGACAGACAAATATGCAGATCCTCCAATAAAATGTTTTACAGGAGGCTGGAAGCTGGGTATAAAAGTGGGGGAGTTAGACAAAATGAAATAGCTCACACAGATATTGAAGTACCAGAGGTAAACAGGCCTTAAAAGGGACCTGGTTCTTAGTTTGGCACCAAATAGAAAAAACTCTTCCACTTACTCATACACTATTTTCTAGTAGCAGGTTTTAGTCTCCTTTAATACCTGCTGCACATCCTCAGAAAAAAAACTGTCTAAAAGATATTAAAACTATCATCCTGGCAGTCAAAAACTTTTAGGCTAGTATGCATCAACCCCTATCTTGAGCAAGTTAAGTCTCATCTGTGAGAAAGCATGTGGTAATTGCCCTTGGCCTTTCTACAAGAGGGCAAAAAGGGGAGTCACTACAACTATGATGGGAGTGTCCTTCTGAATCTTAAATGACTCTAGATATCAATGGAAAGGCATACATAAACATTACCGACCACTGGAATTAAGGCATGCGTCTTCCAGGCAAGGAATTTTGGAGCAGAATTTAACTGCCTATTGTAAACTGGGAGCAAAGAGAGAAATTCCTACAAGACATCTGGGTTCAATTTCCTTTCAAGAGGGTCTGCCCTGGTCTTGCTCAGCTTGTCTGCAATAGCCTGAAAGGAATTAAGTTGAGTGGTTAGTTCCCATGCTATCACAGAAAATGAGCATAGAGGGTATGATCTGGTTCCCCTCAATTTATGTACCACATCACTGAGGTATTGTCTGATTACTAACAGAGGCCCTGGAATCCAAAGATGATTTAGAAATTTTAAAGGATTTATTACCGCCATCATCGCTTTGACATTTATATGTTTCAGTCAGTCTTGTTTATTCCACTGATGTTTAACTTTCATTCCCATTAGAAACGGCTCCAAACGCAAAGTTTGAGTCATCTGTGGTTAGAGACTGAGATGGATCTGGAAGGAAGTATGGGAGATCTGGACTGATAGGTTATACACTCAAAATAATTCACTTCTGACAATTCCAAAATGCACGAATCTGAACAGTGAGAGAGAGAAAAGGAAAGAGAAAATGTTAGTGGAGCCAAACAAATATGAGAAGCCAATGAATTGTTCTCATGTGACGTTTGTCTAAAGGAACCATCAGAATAGAATAAGCCATTAAACACACAATCCTAAGATATTTACTGGCCGAGGCCAGGCTCTGGGTTGAGAAATTTGGAAAATGTTCCTTGTATGGATAGTCTGTGTCCTGAAGAAAAGCACTCATGAAGGATGTATCCAGAAGGCAACTCAAACACTTGTAAGGAATGACAAATTTCTGCATTTTCACCAGGAAGTCCAAGGGAATCCTTTACCTGGCTAGGGAATCTTGACCTTTTGAGTTTACATATATAAGGAAATCGGCTAAATAAAGAAAATGTGAATACTTTGCAACTTGCAAGGAGCTACAGCTTGTGCCAGCCACTTTGCAAATACCCTGGGAGCATTAGATAGTCCAAATGATGACAGACTATTGAAAACGTAAGCCACACACAGAAAATTTTAACAAACACTGGACATATTTTTGAGAAAGAATGTGATAATTATCTTTTAAATCTAGAGTTACTGGAAATCTGACACATGGAATAAGGGGTTAACAGCACCTGAAGGGAGAGCATTCTGAACTTTGGGACTTTGATGTGAAGATTTAGAAAAAGAGTCTAGGACTGAACTCCTACATTCCTTTTTTTGGCATTAAAAATTCCTGAATAAAAATCCCTTCACTGCCGGTTCTAAGGGAACTGGTTCTGTAAAACCTAAAGACAGTGTTTTCTCCAAAACTGGAGAAAATAGAGATGTTCAGTTTGAGGGATGAGAAGGAATCCCCCAAAAAGAAGGAAGGGAGTTTTACTGCCAATAGCAACCAACCTCTCTGAATGATGATCAAATCCCAGCTTTCACTCAGGAAAATGAAAACCTAGAATTAGGAAAAGATCTGGGGGTTGCCGAGGTGAGGAGAGGGACACATTAAGGGGTATACAGTCAGTTTGATATTTTAGATTGTCCTTGGTTCTGGGATGTTACCCTTTTCGTTTTTGAACCTCCATGTCACCAATTTTTGAAATGCTGCTTGCCTATACCATACTGAGACTGTTTTGCTTTCTATAAAAGGATCCTGTACTGGGACAAAAAGACTTGTTAAATTTGGGGGGGGGGGGTTGAAAAATCTGCACAACCCCCTGAATTACTTTTCCATTTTCATCAAATCTTTTAAAGACCTCAGCAGAAAAGGGTCCAAACACAACCTCTCTAGGGGAAAATTCACAGTCACTGATTTGAAATCCTCTGGTAACTTTTATGAATGTAAGCAAGCAAATATTGGCATCCATGACACAGAAGCAGCTGCTCTGGATACAGCATCAGCAGAGACATGAGAACACTTCAGAGATGCTTTAATCTCTGAAGCAGAGAGGTTGGCAGTTAAATCTGTCATATTTTTAAAAGCAAACAAGCAGGAATTTTGGCATTTGAGCCTGACAATTTAGAAATTTGAAGAAGACACTTTCTTCTCAAATCTTTCAAAAGCTTTCCCATGTTTGAATGAATGAGGTTGACATTCATAATGAGTTTGACATCAGATGGTTTAGCAAAGTAAATAACTACAGGATCTGATTTGGGATTATAAAACATGTATTTATAAGAAAGGGGAATTTTATACATTCCATCATTTTTTTTTACTGGCAGGGATGTATGTGACTGTCAGCCATGCTGCAGGCTGTCAAGAAAACATTCTCTAAAACCATCAAGAATGAAATAAAAATGAAAGTTATACACCCACCATAATGACCAAACTGTGTTGTCTGTTTCCATCCTTTCCTCAATGGATGGGTCTAGAATTCAATGTCAGATCATGCCAAGCCCACTACCAAACTTTGGATCTGGTGCTCAGCCTCCTCCCCTACCCGTAATCCCTGTGAAAAGAATGACCTACCTCAGACTGAGTTTTCCTATCCAAAGAAAAAGGCGATGTAAATTATAAAATAAATTTTAAGACACCTTAAAAGGGAAGGTTGAGTTAAATAGTGGTAACCTATATGAGGAAAGAGAGGCAAAAATAAAGACAGCATCTTCAGAAGCCAGAGCTAGGTCAGGTAGATCCATCTCAGAATAAGATGAAATTGTTAGACTATACTACCACCAAAACAAAAACAGGTGGGGGAAGGTGGGAGAGATGTTGAGGAAAGGATGGACACAGAGAACACAGACCTATCATTATAGTGTGAACATAAAACTTTTATATCTAATATTTTTTCTTTTATGCATGTTATTCAATGGAAGGGACAGAGTCCCTAGCTATTCTTGTACTTGAGATGTCTCATGGAAGGATATTCCAGAGCAGAGCTGAACCAAAAGAGGCCCTAGATCTAGACTGCATATCCAATTTATAATGGAAGATGAGGGTATAAGCCTTGGACCATGTAGCTGCATAACATGTCATCAATTAGAACACTGAAGAAAAAGGCTGCAGATGAAGCCACATATCCGGTAGTGTGTTTTCAGAGTAGAAGGGAGAGGAACTTCTTTTTTTCTTATAGGTTCATAGGTAGATACTAGGCTATCTGCCCTAGGGCATTTATAAGCCTAGCCAGAGTGTATTTGGCTTCCACCTCCCTATTAGATTAGCCTACTGTGCCTCTGTAAAGTAGGTCACAGAAGGTACCCTTTTAAGATTAGTTTACTGTGCCTCTGTCTAGCAGGGACACAGAAGAGATCCCAGGGGTGAATTTGCGATTTCCCATCCACGCGTCCAGATTTCGCTTGAAGAGGGTCAGCGAGAGGCTATGTCTAACATGAATTGGGATTCTATTCCAGAGTGAGGGGAGCCTCTGGGAAATGAATCTGTCCCTCCAGCATGTCCTATTTATTTTTGTGCTGAGGTTTAGGTCCCTGGAGCGAGTAGCTCTAAGGGACTTGGATTTTTTGAGGTGGAGCATGTCTATTAATTCTGGGTTTGACATGGCTTTGTACGTCAGGCATAGATCGCCTCTGAGTAGGCGGTAAGCAACGGAGTACAGCTGGAGTTTCTTTAGTCGAGCTGCATAGGACATCTGTTTGTAGCCCATAATCCTCTTGGTGAGGTACTTTTGGGGTCTCTCCAGTTGCTGCAGGTGCCGGGTAAGGTACATCCCAAAAGGGGCATTGTATTCAATTATGGGCCTGATGAGTGACAAGTAGAGGGGCACGACCTCTCGATCTAGATGCGATTCCTTTCGTGATAAGGTGGGCTATATAGAAGGTCTTTCTAACCACTTTGGCAACGTGATTATCAAAGGAGAGATTACTATCTACGTTGGTCCCCAAATCTCTTAATTACTTCTTCCGTACTTAATAGATTACCACCTATGTGGTAATTTGTGGGCACCTTGTTTTTCCCAAAGGGGATGACTATGCACTTTTTAGCATTTAGCTTGAGGCCGTGGCTCTGGCACCAAGCATCTGTCTCTGTGAGACCCTTTTGGAGGATGCTTGTGTCAGCTGGAGATTCGATTATGGCCCCCAGTTTGCAGTCATCTGCAAACTTTGTCAGCCATAATCCTCCCGTGTTAGCCTGAACCTCAGAGAAGTATATACCAAACAAGAGAGGTCCCAGAACTGAGCCCTGTGGGACGACACTTGTAACTGGTTTGGATTCAGACATGGCACCTGGGATTTTGACCATGTGGGTTCTATCTCTGAGCCAGTTTGCAACCCATCTTGTGATATAGGGGTTGATATTTAAGCTGGTAAGCTTATTTATGATGCCTGAGTGGGGTATTGTGTCGAAGGCTTTTGCGAGGTCCAGGTAGGCTGTGTGGACTACCTTGTCCTCATCTATGGCTTTGGTAACAGTTTCAAAGAAATCAACTAGGTTTAAGAGGCAAGATCTGCCCTTAAAGCCGAATTGGGTAGGGTCCAGTGTCTGGAGGCTCCCAATGTCTTTGTTTACGAGTTCCATGATAATACGCTCCATAGCTTTACAGACCAGACTAGTCAGGCTTATGGGGCGATAGTTCTGCTCAACAAATGAAATACACTGAGTCAACCATCAAGAAAGAGTGAAATTGGACACAATTTTGCCTAATCTAGCACTGGAGGAGGACACAAATAACTGGTCAGATTTTCTGAAGGGCTTAGTGCAGTATAGATAAAAACATAACTGACGAACATTCAAGCAAGTGTAGAATATATTTGCCCTTGTCTGAGAAACTTGGGAAGAAAACAGGAAGATTTAAGTATTGATTAATGGAAAAGGCACTTTGGGGAGGAAAGAGGGATTGGTTCTCAGATGGACTTAGTCCTTATGAAAAATGAAGTATGGATGCATTGAGGATAATGCATGCATCTCTTCTCGTGGCAGAAGTAACAGCCACCAGGAATAAGGTCTTTCAGGACTAAAACTTAAAGATCCATTTTTGCAGCAAGTTCAAAGGGATGGCCCATCGGGACCTGCAATATAAATGTAATACTTCATGGTGGGACTGTATCTCTAAATGGAGGTAAGAAGGTGCCTCAAAGAAAGGTTTGAACAATCTAATGGAAGCTAGAGGTGTGTAGTTCTCACATATGTGAAAAGAGAGAAATTGCAGATAACTGGAGTTTTATAGTGGAATAGCTGGTACCACTTCGAAAAGATGTGAGAGGAAGTCCAAAACAGATGGAAGGGAACTGAGAAGAGATCAGTATTTTTCTCTACAGCCCAAATAGCAAACCTCTTCCATTTTCTTTTATAAACCTTCCCAGTGAAAGGTTTCTGAGAGGAAGACAAAATGTGTATAACTTGGGATAAAAACCTGGACTATCGAACCATAACTGGAATTGGAAAAAACACGTGGTTAGCTTGAAGCCCTGATGGATAAAAAGTAAATCTGGGTCCAAGCCCAGAACCTATGGTGGGTGAATTACATGAATCCAAAGGAAGGGAAACCACAGCAGTCGAGGTCAGTAAGAGACTATGAAGATTACTTTGACCTTCACTGCAGATGCTTTCTGTAAGAACTTTAGAATCACAGGTGTTAGGGGAAAGGTGAAAAGGAGATCTGGGGGTCAAGGGCGAGTTAGACCATCCCGAGGTGACTCTCCCTTCAGAGCAAAAATCTTGCTGCAGTTGGTGTTGTGGGGAGAAGCAAAGAGATAGCAACACAGTTGGCCCCAAAGGCTGAAAATCTACTCTGTTACTGAGCAGCCAAGGGACTACTCACGAGGGAGCAAAATAGATCTGCTCAACTTGTCCGCTACAATGTTGGATTTTCCCAGAATACGCACTGCAATTAGAAAGTGGTGAGAAGATATCACCTAGGGCCACAATCTCATGGTCTCTCAACACAGAGGATAAGATCTGATCGCTTCTTGTTTGTTGATATAGCAGATGATTGCCATGTTGTCTGTCTGTAAGTAAATCACACCAAAGGGGAGATAGCCCAGAAAGACATTCAACTCTTGGGGGACTGCTATCAGTGTCAAGATACTGATGTGAAAACTAGGACCCTGTCAGAGACCATATGCTCCCAGATAATGCCCCCACCCCCAAAGAGAAGTGTTCATAGTCACTGTGGAAATCCAGAGACAGAACTGGTTTTAACTTGCACTTTTCTAAGTTCACTGTGATCTGTACAGAGTTGGAGCAGTCTCTCCCTGGCTTGAAAGAGTAAATTTCTCGTATGGGCCATGATGAACCATTCATCCATGTATCCAAATACTTGGAAACCATGCAATCATAGATGAGCTGCTACCATTGCCATACATTTTCTGAACACCCAGGGGGCTATGGTGAGTCAAAAAGGGCAGTGCTCTGAATTGAAAGCAAGTAGCTTCCAGCAGGAATACTTTCTGGATCACCAGTCCATCTTTATATGGTAATATTCATCCTGAAGATCTATTCATCTTTCCTTAGTAATCGAAGAATGGACTGAACGGTGAGGATCTGGAATTTTGTTTCACTTGGATCCAAAACTGGTCTAAGATCTCCATTTTCTTTCTCACTAAAATGAATCTAAAGTAAATTCCAGTTCCCTTCTGGTCTGTTGGGACCTCTTGGATAACTATTTCTTAGTAGCTTCTCTACTTCTGAAGTGGCTGCTTCCCTTTCTCAGGGTGGAACATTGCGAATTCTTTTTTGAAGTGATGAGCGAGTATTAAAAGGTAAGATATAGCCTCTAGTTACTGTCCTCTGTACCCATTTGTCTTGAGTGATGATCATCCAGGTTGTTGGGTGCAGAGATGAGCAACCCATCCAAATGCCAGAGTACAACAGTAGGGCAAACATTCAGGAGCACTGGAAAGGCTTCTCTGAGAATGGTCCCCTGAATCCCTGATTTGGTGGACCACCTCTGCCTCTTGAGCGACATCTGTTATGACAGTTTCTTTTTCTGCCTCAGGGAGCTCTCTCTTAGAAGCTTCTGACACAAACTCCTGGGACTTATGAAACTACATTCTCTTACTTCTCTTCTGAATTCTGAAGGTGGTCTACTGAGGTGTTGAGAATTTGACCCCTACAGCATAACGGGATTTACCATCTTTCTGACTTATGGAGATAGTGTCTTTGACTTTAGGACCAAACCAGACTGACTCATTATAAGGTGCATTGCAGAATATTTCAAGATGTCTTTCATCCAAGTCCCAAAGCTGCATCCAGGTGGGTCTTGTGATGGAAATGCATGCATCAGCTGCTCTAGACAGTCTGTATGTAGCATTAGAGATAAGGCACTAGAAAGGGATTTTAGGGTATACAACTGTAAATCAATAGCCTTCCTCTGATTCACAGACAGGGTCCCTAAAAGAGATGTGGCAGTCCCCTTGGTGTTATCTATGTGGAAACGGGTAACGTGCCACATAATTCAATGCTCTCACTGAAAAGCAGATGAAGTGCATACACACTTCCCAAATCTGTCAAATGCATGTGACTTTCTGTTGGGTGGATGGACAGATGAGCTTTCTTCTGCCAGTTCCTTCTTAGTAGTTGCCTCCACTACTTTAGAATGTATGGAAAGACCCTTGCCCCAAAGGAGTTTGTCTTTAGGAGTGACCAAAATTTCTAATACTTCTGAGGGATAGGTTCAGACATGTCAGGTTCCTTCCATGCCGACAAAGAGATTACGGTTATACCTTGACAACAGGGGGAACCACCCAAGAACTACAGGAGCCAGAACTTAAAGTTTCAAGGAACACTGACTCCTCTCGAGAAATATCTTGGAAGAACTTGTCTAAGAAGTTCCAGAACTGCCCCAAATGAGACATCCTCAATGGGGGAATATGGAACCTTCTTCATCAAAATCAACGACAATGGCAGAACATTTCACGGGTGAATTTAAGTGCCTCCTCTTACAATTATGCTTCTGGTGAACCACTGATGTGGAAAGGTCTCTGAAACAGAGATGGATTCTCTATGGAGAACAGGCTCAAAACTTCCCAAAATTAGCTGTCCCAACGAGACAGGAAGGGCAGGCTTTGGACCCTGGGAGTCCTATGGGGATAGGTGGGATCCGTTTCAGAAAGAACAGCTCCCTCTCCCTCTCTGTCTTGGCTGGGAGAGGACTCTCTTGAAAACCTCAAATGTCAACCTAGAGCCAAAATCCTGAAGGTGGTTCAAACCTGGACACCATCTGACTCTGATCCAAGGCGAACATCGAAGTTGAGCTATCTAGACATGAAGTTCCTAAAGGGATCCAAAGACTTCAAATCAGATTCCAACCTATCAGAGATGGCACAGACAGTCCAGCTCTGATGGCTGTGTGTGTGACACAGCCAACTTTGTCAGAGAACTCTGAGATGAAGAATGTAAATTTGGCTTCAATGCAGACCTTCCTTGGTTTAAAGGCCGATTCAAGGGCTCTGATCCTATAGGACAGATAGGAGAAAAAAAACTATCAAAAACCTAGAGAGCAAGACATCTCTCTCATCAGATGGTGGGTGGTGCCAGGAAAAACTCCAAATGGATCTGGGTGTGAAGGAAACACCTTCTTCCTGTTCACTTCTGCTTCTATGAGGCTCAGAGAGGGTCTGACTGACCTTAGGGAAGAAGCAGAGGAAGAAGACCTGGAAGGACATCTGAAGAATCAGAGAACAGAATTTAGGAGTCAAAGTTTCCAGTGAAACCTTAGTGGTATAGTGTATCCGATGATTACTGGATCCCTAACCCTTGCTCTGAGACTCTAGGTATTTTAGCTATAGGTCCCAATGCTGATTAAGCCACCAGGTCCAGAGACCATTTTTTTGATGACTTTGACATGTCTTCTTTTAGTCTCTCTCATATCTTTCTTTTCAGCCTTTTATGAAGAGGAAGGAGAGGGGGAACGAGTGACAGCTGCTGACTTCCTTGACACTGCAGAAGGCTGGTCTCTTCAGAGTGTCTGAAGGAGACCCCTCAATCCAAGTTTGTTTCTCTTCTCGACTGAAGCTCTGTCCAAAGGCTTCAAAACAGAGCATGTTGCATCTAGGAGAGAGGGCCGGAGACAGTAAATGCATTTCTCATGAGTGGCGGAATTTGGTAGCTTGTGAGAACGAGCGATCCACTTTTTGAAACCCGAAGGACTGTCCAATATATATTGGTTGTAGGAAGGATTAAAGCACCTAAAAAAATATAGATTTCTTTTTTTAGATTTTGTAATATGGAAAAATAAACAAGAGAAGTTACTACTACTTTACAGAGAAATTTAGTAATAAAATGAAGAGGGAGATAAAAGATCTAAAAGAACAGACAAACACACACTATATACACATTTTATATATATATATATATATATATATATATATATATATATATATATATATATATATATATCAATAAAATGCCCGGTTTTTGTGATAAAAAATGAGACCAACAATTCAATTGAAAAACAAACAAATTTGTTAGGGGAAAAATATAAAAAATAAAAAAACCTACAATAAGCTAGTTGAACAGGTGTGCACACCCTTAAACTTTACTTTGTTGAAGCACATTTTGCTTTAATTACAGCATTCAGTCTTCTTGGGTACACACCTGCCATCAATTAGAGAGACTGATTAACTCCAAATAAAGTTCAGCGGTCCTAGTAGGATTTTCCTGACATTTACTCAGTTGCTTGCTACAGCAAAACCATGGTTCACAAGAGAGCTTACAAAGCATCAAAGGGATCTCATTGTTGACAGTATCAGTCAGGAGAAGAGTACAAAAAAATTTCCACAGCATTGGAAATACCATGGAACACAGTGAAGACACTCATCAAAAAGTGTAGAAAATATGGGACAACAGTGACGTTGCAAAGAACTGGACGTCCCTCCAACATTGATGAAAAGACCAGATGAAAAATGGTCAGGGAGGCTGTCAAGAGACATACAGCAACAATGAAGGAGCAGCAGGAATTTCTGGCATGTACTGGTTGTGTACTACATGTGACAATCTCCCATATTCTCCATATGTCTGGCCTGTGGGTTAGGGTTGCAAGCCTGAAGTCTTTTCTTACACAGAAAAACATCCAGGCTCGATTAAAATTTGCAAAATAATACATCACGTCTCCCAAAACCATGTGGGAAAATGTGTTATGGTCTGATGAGACCAAGGTTGAACTTTTTGGCCACAATTCCAAAAGGTACGTTTGGCACAAAAACAACACTTCGCATTACCCAAAAGAACACCATCCTCATGGTGAAGCATGGTGGTGGCAGTATCATGCTTTGGGGTTGCTTTTCTTCAGCTGAAACTAGGGCTTTAGTCAAGGTGGAGGGAATTATGAACAGTTCCAAAAAACAGTCACTTTTGGCCCAAAACCTTCAGGCGTCTGCTAGAAAGCTGAAGATGAAGAGGAATTTCACCTTTCAACATGACAAATGACCCCAAGCATACATCCAAATCAACAAAAGAATGGCTTCATCAGAAGAAAATGAAAGTTTTGGAATGTCCCAGCCAGAGCCCAGACCTAAATCCAATAGAAAATATGTGGGGTGACCTGAAGAGGGCTGAGCAGAAGAGCTGTCCTTGCCATCTGACAGATTTGGAGCGCTTTTGAAAGGAAGAGTGGGCAGATATTGCCAAGTCAAGATGTGCCATGCTGATAGACTCCTACCTAAGAAGACTGAATGCTGTAATTAAATCAAAAGGTGCTTCAACAAAGTATTAGTTTAAGAGTGTGCACACTTATGCATAGAGCTTATTGTATGTTTTTTATTTTTTTATATTTTTTCCCCTAACAGATTTGTTTTTCAATTGAATTGCAAAAGTTACAGGTCACATTAAAAGTGAGAAAAGTTTTAAAATGATTTACTGTGGTCTCATTTTTATATCACAAAAACCTGGCATTTTAACAGGGGGTGTGTATACTTTTTATATCCTCTATACATATACAAAACACAAACATATTTTATATATATATATATATATATATATATATATATATATATATATATATATATATATATATCGATATATATCTATCTATCTATATATCTATATATCTATATCTATATATATATATCTATATCTATCTATATATATATATCTATATCTATCTATATATATATATCTATATATATATATATATATATCTATCTATATATATATATATATATATATATATATATATATATATATATATATATATATATATATAGTATAGTTGTGTACTTACATAAATGTAGATGTTAGAGTGTATTCACTGTTGGAGTCATTACACTAGGGTTATCCTGCTGGCAGTCCGGCGTCGGTTGCTGTCGCCTCTTCCCTGACGACAGTGCTCCAGGGGTATAAAAGTTGCAACAGACACCATTTTCTTCAGTTTTTCTTTCCCCACATGTCAGGTGCCCCCAGATAGGAAGGCTGGAAAGATAAAATTATGCCAAAAAACATGCATATATTACTATAAACATTTCCTTCATCTATAAGCAAATACACCACATACATTGTATAGAGTTGAGAAGTACAGAAAAGTCCCAGCAATGAAAAGGGGGATGGTGGGTGGGTAACCTGGACTGCAACAGTGAATACACTCGAACATCTACATTTATGGTAGGTACACAACTGTACTATGTTCATCGTGCTTCACTGTTGCAGTCATTACACTTGGGTAGAATCCCAAAGCTGAGGTTGGGCAGCTGGGTCTAAATTGGATTTGGAGAGGCTACCAGGCCCTGCAGAACTGCAGTGGCAAAGCCTTCTCTGGATTTAGAGTACAGAGGTAAGTGGTAGTGCTTGGTGAAAGTGTGCAGCTTCTAAAATGTCTTTGGTTGGTACTCCTCTGAGAAAAACTGCTGAAGTGGCTGCTGCTCTGGTAGAATGAAGCCTAATGCCCTTAGGCACTGATTTGCCATGTTGTGCATAACAGAAGCGGATGCAGTGGCCTATCCATTTTGAAATTGTCTGCTTTGTAATAGGTTTTCCTTGTGATCCTGCAGCATAGGCTACAAACAGCTGCTCAGTTTTTCTGAAAGCTTTTGTTCTGTCCAAGTAAAATCATAGCTGTCTGTGTATATCCAAAGAGTGCAGAAGTCTCTTCCCTTTATTCTGGGGATTTGGGTACAAAGTAGGTAAATGAATGGTTTGGTTCAAGGCCACATTGGAGGCCACTTTTGGCATGAATGTTGGGTTTGTCCTAAGAGAGACCCTGTCCTGATGAAAAATGATGAAAGGTTCCACAGCCATTAATGCCTGTAACTCTGAGACTATTCTTGCTGAAGTTATTGCTAGGAGCAGAGCAGTTTTCTATGATAAGAATTTTAGATCAGCTGTGCTGGCTGGTTCAAAAGGAGGCAGTGTGAGTTTTTCTAAAACAAAATTGAGATCCCAAGTTGGTACTGGTGCTCTTCTTGGGGGTCTTATATTTTTTGCCCCTCTGAGGTACTGTCGTAGCACAGGATGTGAAAAAATAGGAGGTTCCATATTGTAATGAGCTGAAATGGCACAGGCATGGATTTTAATTGATGAGAAAGATAGGCCTTTGTCCAGCATCTCAGTTAGGTATTGTAAAATCTGAGGTATATTAGGGACAAGTGATTCGAGCCCTTGTGCCTTGGTCCAAGCACGGAATCTCTTCCATTTTTCTGCATAAGATTTCCTAGTGCTGGGCCTCCTGGCTTCTAAAACAACATCCATAACAGCTTTAGAGAGAGGTGCAGTCTGAGTGGCTACATTATCTGCCATGCTGCCAGATTTAAGGTTCTGAGTTGACTGAGCAGAATCTGATTGTTTTGTTGCATCAGAAGATGAGGAATTTGAGGTAGAGGCCAAGCTGGTCCTTGAGACAAGCTCTTTAGAATTTGGTACCACTGCTGGCGTGGCCAGTCTGGGGCAATCAGGATCATTTTTGGCCTTTCTTGTCTGACTTTTAGGAGTACCTTGGTAAGGAGAGGCATCAGAGGGAAGGCATAGACTGTCAGGCCTTTCCAGCTGAATGATAGAGCATCCATTTTCCATGCTTGAGAGCGATAAGTTCTTGTGCAGAATTTCTGTATTTGGTAATTGTGAGGGGAGGCAAAAAGATTAATGAATGGGCGTCCCCATTTCCTCATTATCATGCTGAACACCTGTGGATTTAGTTTCCATTCATGCGTATCCGTGAGATTTCTGCTTAGTTCTTCTGCCAGTGTATTTTTTGTTCCTGGCAGGAATTGCGTCTGCAGATGTACTTGATAGGTCAGTGCTGTGTTCCACAAAGTCATGGCTCGCCTGCATAGGGGGTAGGAATGTGTGCCCCCTTGCTTATGTACCACATAACTGTGGTATTGTCCGTCTTTATTAATAGTTGTCCTGGATGTAGTAGGTCCTTGAAAGCTGTCGGGGCATTCTGTACAGCTAGCATCTCTTTTTGATTGATGTGAAGATGTATTTGTTCCTTGGGCCATGTGCCCTGAATACATTTTCCTGCCATATGTGCCCCCCAGGCATAATCCGATGCATCCGTTGTTATTGTCTGCCTGGCTGTGGGTAAAGTGAAAGGCTGTCCCTTGTTGTGGTGACAGGCCTGGGCCCACCATCGAAACTCATGTTGTAGGCAGGGAATTAAAGTTATGATTGTCTCCAGGCTGTGACAATGCCGAGTCCAAACACTTTTTAGATACTATTGTAGTTTCCTCATATGCAGTTTTGCATATGGAATTAGTAGAATGCAGGATGCCATGAAGCCCAGGGCCTACAGAATTTTTCTTGCAGGGAGCTGGGTTTTTGTTGCCATCATTTGAAAGTAATGAGTCAAGTTGCCTTTGTTTGTCTGGCGTGAGATAGGCCATCTGGGCAGTTGTATTTAAGCTTGCACCCAGGAATATTATCTCTTGAGAGGGCACTAGTTTTGATTTATTTTCATTTACTGTGTATCCTAGGCAAATTAGCAATCTTTTTACAAACGCCAGATGCTTTAGAAGAATGTTCTTGCTCTCTGCTTGAATAAGGCAGTCGTCCAAGTAGGGATATATTTGAATTCCTTTTTGTCTGCAAAATGCAATTACTGGTGCCAGGCATTTTGTGAAGACCCTGGGCGCAGTAGATAAGCCAAAGGGCAGTGCAGAGAATTGGTAATGCATTCAGCCTGCTATGAATCTGAGGGATCTTCTGCAAGACTGTCTGACTGGGACATGCGCGTATGCCTCCTTGAGGTCCAAAGTAACTAGCCAAGCCTTCTTGCCCAGCATGGGCGGACGTTGATGTAGTGTTAACATTTTGAATTTTGGAACATCCAGGAAAGTGTTTAGGATTGACACGTCCAGTATTGGTCTCCAGCTTTGTCCTTTCTGGGTACTAAGAAAAGTCTTGAGTAAAATCCTTGACCCTGTTCTTGCTGTGGAACGTTTTGAATAGCTCCCATGTCCATAAGAGCAGCAATCTGTTTTTGTGCCTCTGCCCACTGGTTTTGTGGCAGGTCTGTCATACCTTTTGGTTTTGGAAGCGTGTGGAAGTGGAACCTGTAACCCTGAGAAACAATTTTCAGCACCCATTAGTTCTGGGTGATCATGTGCCAATTTTTTGAGAAAAGTGCTAGCTTCCCCCCTAGGGGTGCTGTCAAAAGGTAAGTGCTTGGCATTTGCAGAGGGAAGTCATTGGGACCGTTTCCTATAAGGTTGTGATTTGTCTTCCCCTCCTTTGGGGGCTGAAGCACCCCATTGCTTAGGTTGGTAGGAGCCTTGGGGCTGAGAACTGCCTCTTGGGTGTCTGTATCTGCCTCTTTGTGGCCTGTTTGACACTGGAAAGGACTAATTTTTTGAAGGCCAGTTTCTGCTAAAACTAGGCGGTTGAACCAGTAAGAAATCTTTCACTGTCTGCATTGATTTTGCTTTATCCTCCATTTTAACACCTCTTCTGCCTTAACACCAAACAAAAGTATCATGCTGTAATGGAGCATCCAATAATTTTACTTTAACATGATCAGGTAAACTTTGTTCTTTCAACCAAGCATGCCTTCGAATAAGAGCCTAACTGCGGCTCTACAAGAAGCCTCTAATGAATCAAAACCACATTGCAGAGTATGCTTTCCCACTTGTTCAACTGCTGCATTTCCTTACTGTCAGGACCTTCTGTATTTGAAACCATTTTCTGTTTTAACAATGACATGAGGTACCGTTGGTATTTAAGCATGTGAAACTGACAGTTTAAAACTCTTACAGCTAAAGTAGCAGAAGTGGAAACTTTTTTCCCCCATCTGTCCAGAGCTCTGGAATCCCTATCTGAGGGGACAGGATTTTTAGCAGTGGAAGCCTTAACCCCTTTTGGACCCTGAGAAATTGTTTCTGGGTCTGCAGCAGGGATTTTGTAAAGAAATTTATGAGAGTCAGGGACTCTGTAGTACCTGTCTGGCTTGACTGGTGCAGGGGGTAAAGAATCAGGAGACAGACTGGATTAGTCAAAAACATAGTCAACAATATCAAGCACAGGGGGGATAGCCTGGGGCCTGTGCTGAGGCAATAAAAGGAAGTCTCTGAGCCTTTTCTTGGATTCTGAATAATCCTGGCTCTCCCAATGGAAATGCTCCCTCATGGTGTGCAGGGTTTCCCCAAAAGAATAATCCTCAGGCGGAGAGGCTGAAGGTATGGACTCTTCTGCATCAGAGTCCTCATAGGGAAGGAGAGAATATCCCTGATCAGAAGAGGAGTCACAGGAAATAGAAACCTGGTCAGAGGAATCATAATCAGTGTCTTGCCTAAGCCTTTTGTCAGGAGGGGGATGGGAACCCCTGATTAAAGTAATTAGGCCTTCGGCCATTTTAAGCATCTGTTTCTTTGGCATGGATGACTGTTCTGAAGAATACTGTACTTGTTTCCTTGTCTTTAATGGTGTTTTTGACTTTGCTTTTGCTGCTGTAGTGGGCTTAATTGTAAGCTGCGAAGGTCTGAAAACATCCTCAGAAGCCAATGCCTGCTCAGTGGCTCCAGACTCATCTGAGGGTATAGTTTCCGTAGGCCCAGTACCTTGAGTTTCCACAGGTCTCGGTGTCTCCACGTGGCTGTCGGTTATGGCCTGTGGCTCTGAGGTTTTGGTTGTCAGGGGCTGCGAAAGCGCCTCACTGAGAACTGGCGACTGCCCAAAAAGAGGCTTCGACGTCAGTTTTGGACCTCGGATGCCTGTCCTTTTCTTTGTCTTTGTGTTTTTTATAAATTCCGGTCATCGGATGTTCTGACGGCATTATGTAATTAAACCTTCAGCCAAAATAATGTAAAGCAAAATCAAACCGATGTTTAATAGTGTGTTTATTGAATCTAGCACAAAACCGACAACTAGTGACGTCGTGGTCAGGGACTAGGCAAGGAATACCGTAAGAGTGAAAGTCCTTATGAGGCATTTGCTTCCCACAAGAAATATAATTATTAACTTTTACTGACATTGGTCTGGAGCAAGAAAAAGTTTCCCCAACGTTATACTTAGCTTTATTGAAGACTTCGGTTCTGAAACTCAATTTTGAAAATCTCAGGAGTAGGCCGACCGGCACTTATGAACTGCTTTTGCTTCGGGCACCGCGTGGCAAGAAAGACTGAAGAAAATGGCTTTGGTTGCAACTTTTATAATCATGGCGCACTGACGTCTGGGAAGAGGCGACAGCAACAGATGCCGGACCAAGACTTTGGAACTCGGGTCGCCTGCCAGCAGGATAACCCTAGTGTAATGACTGCAACAGTGAAACACGATATATAAAAAATATAAAAATAAAAAACGTACAATAAGCTGGTTGCATAAGTGTGAACACCCTTAAACTAATACTCTGGTGAAGCACCTTTTGATTTAATTACAGCATTCAGTCTTCTTGGGTAGGAGTCTATCACATGGCACATATTGACTTGGCAATATTTGCCCACTCTTCCTTGCAAAAGCACTCCAGATCTGTCAGATTGCGAGGGCATCTCTTGTGTACAGCCCTCTTCAGTTTCTATTGGATTTAGGTCTGTGGTCTGGCTGGGCCATTCCAAAACTTTAATTTTTTTCTGGTGAAGCCATTCTTTTGTTGATTTGGATATATGCTTGGGGTCATTGTCGTGTTGAAAGGTGAAATTCCGCTTCATCTTCAGCTTACTATTAGACGCCTGAAGGTTTTGGGCTAAAAGTGACTAGTATTTGGAACTGTTCATAATTCCCTCTACCTTGACTAAAGCCCCAGTTCCAGATAAAGAAAAGCAACCCCAAAGCATGATACTGCCACCACCATGCTTCACTGTGGGGATTGGTGTTCTTTTGTTGATGGGAATTGTTGTTTTGTGCCACATGTACCTTTTGGAATTGTGGCCAGAAAATTCAAACTTGGTCTCATCAGACCATAACACATTTTCCCACATGCTTTTGGAAGACTTGATATATTGTTTTGCAAATTTTAGCCAGGCCTGGATATTTTTCTGTGTAAGAAAAGGCTTCCGATTTGCAAACCTACCACATTGTCCAGACATATGCAGAACATGGTAGATTGTTGTCACATGTAGTACACAATCAGTACTTGCCAGAAATCTGTTGTCACATATAGTACACAACCAGTACTTGCCAGAAATTCCTGCAGCTCATTCAGTGTTGCTGTAGGTCTCTTGGCAGCCTCCGTGACCAGTTTTCGTCTTTTTTCATCAATTTTGGAGGGACATCCAGTTCTTTGCAATGTTACTGTTGTCTCATATTTTCTCCACTTTTTGATGATTGTCTTCACTGTGTTCCATGGTATATCCAATGCTGTGGAAATTTTTTTGCACCCTTCTCCTGACTAATACCTTTCAACAATGAGATCCCTTTGATGCCTTGTAAGCTCTCTCTGTGCACCATGGCTTTTGCTGTAGCAGTCAACTGAGTAAATGTCAGGAAAATCCTACAAGGACAGCTGAACTATTTGTGGTTAATCAGAGTCTCGGATGGCAGGCGTACACTGAAGAAGACTGACTGCTGTAATTAAAACAAAAGGTGTTTCAACAAAGTATTAGTTTAATGGTGTGCACACTTATGCAACTAGCTTATTCTAGGTTTTTTATTGTTTATATTTTTTCCCCTAACAGATTTGTTTTTCTATTGAATTGTACAGGTTACATGTCACATTAAAGGTGGAAGTTTTGAAATTATGTATTGCAGTCTCATTTTTTTATATCACAAAAACCTGGTATTTTAGCAGGGGTATGCACACTTTTTATATCCACAGTACATGCTCTTTTTGTCCACTGCATAACAGTTTGAGGTGAACAGGTTCAGTTTAGTTTTATTAGGACTTTATATCAGTTGGGATTGCTGCAGCCATGAGTCAACAATCAGGAAGGTTTCTTGAGTTATAACTTGAACCTGAGGGATTGCTGCAGCAGACCATATTAGGAAAGAGGCATCTATACACTGCATTACAATGGACTGGTCAGCTACAGAATGTATGTTGTTTCTGAATACACTGTAATGGGTCTAGGACTAAGCCCTGTGGGAATCTTAAATGCCTAGAATACACACTAAGAATGTTTTCTACCATATGACATACTCAACGGAATGGCTGAGGTAGCTGCTGAAATGCTCAGTTATGGGACTGTGTAGTCCTAAGCCTAGAAATTACTAATTGGTGGGATACAGTGTCAAATGCTTTTGAAAGAGAAACTACCCTCATTCCTCTTTTGACTAAATGAATTTAGGAATATTAAAAGGGCTGTGATGGGAATGTACCATTTTGTACAACAGGAAATGAATTTATGAGGGGATACACTTTTCTAGATTTTCTGAAGATCAGGGAGAGAGAATACCAACAGGTATGCAATTAGATAGGTCTACTGAGGTGCCTCCTTAGTGAAGAGGGATGTAGGATTCTTTAATGGATACATATATATTTGTTAGAAGAGATAACGGGTATGTTAGAGACTAAGATCCTACTTTCAGGTACTCTGCCAGGATGCTGCTGGCTGCTAAAAGGTTTTTAGTTTAAGAAGAAATGTATTCACAATGCATGAAGAGATTTGTGCAACAATGGAATCCTTTGGATTGTTGCTTTTTGGAGATTAGTTTGTTTGGTAAGTTACTCATTTGGTAAGAGATACTGCAGCAGCTATGAACTGTTTGCTGAATTTATAAGCCACATTTCAGCTCAACTCATTTGAGTATGGGTTTGGTTGAGATTTTTCCCTTATTTCAGTTTATTTGTAAATGTTTAGAATGCTTTATTGGCTGTTTGAGGGTTTGTTATAGACCTGTTGGCATTTTTTGTCCATATATGAAATTTTGTGACATCTTAGTGTGAAGATCAGACTGGGTTTTGTCACATTGCCATTTTTCTCCACTTCTCATAAGATATGTTTTGCTGGATACCCAAAGTGCAGGAGTAGATCTCACTATCTGCATATTGGGACATGATGATTAAGTACATTCATATAAATTTGAGTTAAAATAGTTACCTGCATATCTTAATCATAATGTTTTTAGCAGGTTCCAGTTACAATATTTCAGTGTTTTTCAGAAAGGGTTCTCTACTGAATTTGCTTAATTTTTTTTTTACCATGTTGAGTTGTGTGTTATGGTGATTGTTACTGTGGTCTCTGCCAATGTAAACTTCAGCAGTGGTCAATAACCATTTGAAATGTCAGGACCTGCAAGAGCAAGCCCAAAAAATACAGAGACAATGTCTGAAAGATCGGATTTACATACACAAAGTCTGAGACACTATTTCTCAGGATACTCCCTGTTGTCCCAGGTATGGCAATCTCAGAGTTGGTATATATAAGTTAGGGGACACAGAGCGGCTTGCCCCCAGCACCCCCCTGCAAAATTAAGTTTAAAGGAGAAGAGCCATTTTCGAGATTCACTCTTCTGTATTTTCGGTCTTTTTTCGGCTTGTCAGCACTCAGCATTTCATGAGTCAACATTTCAGTAGGGAGCAGTAGTGGTCGCTTTCTCAGACAGAACACCTGCTTGGTTTATTCTTCCCTGGGTTGGTGGGTAACTGCCAGTCTAAGGATAGATTCCTTTTTGATTTGCTTAACTAGGAGGAATACTAGTTTAGCAGGACATGTACCAAACCTCACTGGGAAGCTTCCATCTCTCACACTGAGAAAATAAAAACACTACACTGAAGGAACATAATGGGTTGACCTATAGGTGTCACTAAAGGATGACAGTAAGTGGAAGAAACAGTTTTGCCTTTTATCCTTTTAAATATTTTCACTGACAGTACCACTGGAAAGACCAAAAACAGCATTAAATTGTGTAGAATGAATCAGTACAGACAACATGAACATTCTTCTATAATTTACCAAACATAACAGCTACAGAGTAGAAACAAATGTGACCAAAGTGTGCTTAGCGGGAAAAATGTGAATGCAATGTACAACTCTCTGAAAGTTTTAAAGAAAACAGCAGCAGTTAGTGCATCCAAGCACATATCTTGTTATGCAGCAATCAGAGACAGACATGCACACAAAATAACAGCAGGACATACCTTTAGACCTTGCCAAGGCAAACTTCCTCGTAAAAAGTACATGAACATATGCCCTAATGCTTCCAAGTCATCCCTCCGACTTTGCTCTGTAGAGACAAAAATAAGCCTTAGCAGTTTTTTTTAATAGCATGAAAAATGTGCCAGGGGTGTGTGCAACAATGTTTCTAATCTAAATCAGTTGCAATCCGAATGCAATAAATCAGGCCTGACCGTTTTAAGTTTGCAGAAAAAAAAATTGTATAACAGAAGTGGGTGTGCTTCACTAGGGCTTGATAAGAAATCAGAATCATCTACCAACACACCAGCAGTAGGATTTCAATCTAGGGTGGAGAGCTAAGAAATTTCAGATCTGTAGTAGGCAGATTTCATTTGTCTGCAACCTGTGGGTATCGGATCCGAGCCGGCAGTTCAAAAGCTTTAGGATCCGAGCTCCTAGCTCCTCCCTCTACCCATAACCCCTTGCCAAGCACTGACTGACCTCAGATTTCGTTTGCCGCGTTCGAGTAGCCAACGGATTTCACGAGCTCCTAGTAGCAAGCATTTCTCTTCAATATTTTGACAGGAAAATTTCCTTTTCTTTAAAAAAAAAAAAAAAAAAAAAATTAGTTAAGAGTGTGTGTTTAGGCTTTTCTTCGCCTCCCGGTCTCCTTTACGCTTACCCTCCACTGCCTCTAATGCAGAAACTTTTGCAGAAAGCCAACAGCTTGGAGAGCAAAATGATTCTCATTGCCCCGTTCTGGCCTCGTCAACCTTGGTTCCCTTTTGTGTGGTCTCAGAGTGAATCCTCCCTGGATTCTAGATCCGATCCCGGATCTCATCTCCCATCCTCAAGGGCTCCCAATTCCGAACCTTCACACCCTGAAATTGACAACCTGGCTGCTCCAGTTCCATCCCTGATAAGGACTCCCGGTATCTCGTCACCAGTGAAAGCCATCTTAGTGGCGGCCCATAAACCTTCCACTAGGAAGGTTTATCGAAGCAAATGGAAGAGGTTTTCTATTTGGGCAGAACATAATAACCTTGACCCCTTTTCTGCACCACGTTCAGCAGTACTGGACTTCTTGACAGACCTTTTTCAGCAAGGAGCAAGCTCTTCCACGGTAAAGGTACAGATGGCAGCTATTTCCCATTACCATGTGGGTCTTGACTCAACACCTCTCATGGCTGCAAAAATTTGCAAACCCTTCCTCAAAGGTGCATTTCTCTTGAGGACTCCGGTTAAGGAAGCTATACCACCTTGGGACTTATCTCTAGTCCTGCAGGCCCTAACCGCTCCCCTCTTTGAGCCTGCAGCCTCTGTGGATTTAAAATACCTTTCCTGGAAAACTGCCTTCTTAGTAGCCATTACATCAGCTAGAAGAGTTTCTGAACTCCAGGCTTTATGCGTCAAACCACCGTATCTTTCCTTTTTTCCGGATAGGGTTTTCCTCAGGACCAATCCTTCCTTTCTACCGAAGATTTCTTCAGAATCCAATATCAACCAATCGATTAACTTGCCAGTTTTTTTTCCCCAACTATAAAAACAAAGGAGAATATAAATTACATTCTTTAGATGTTCACAGGCAGCTGCGCTTCTATATTCACAGAACAGCTGGTCATAGGAAATCCGATCAACTGTTCGTCTCCTTTGCAAAATTCGCACTGGGTATGGCAGTCTCTAAGGTTACCATGTCGAAGTGGATTTCTAATTGTATCTTGCAGGCTTATGACACCTCAGGAAGACCAGCTCCTCAGAGAATTACAGCGCATTCTACCAGGGCAGTATCCACACGTCTGCTGCTTTTAAATCTAGAGTGCCATTAAATGATAACTGTGCAGCAGCCACTTGGACCTCATCTCATACTTTCATCTCGCATTATAAAGTGGATGTTGTTTCCAGAGGGACAGCATCCTTTGGCTCTGCGGTGCTCCGGAACATCCTTCCATGACGGCCGCCCAAGGTTTAGGTAGCTGGGGACTTTGTCCCACAGGTTGCAGACAAATGAAGTCTGCCTAATTCAGATTAAGAAGTTATGTACTCACCATAACGTTCCATCTGAGTAGGTGACTTCATTTGGATGCAACCATCCCCCCCTCCATCCCCCTGACCTTCTTAGCAATATTAGTCCTGGTTTCCCAGGAATCTTTTATACTAGTATTTACAGGGCAAACTCAATCTGAGGTCAGTCAGGGCTTGGCAGGGTTATGGGTAGAGGGAGGAGCTAGGAGCTCGGATCCTAAAGCTTTTGAACTGCCAGCTCAGATCCGATGTTGGATCCGATACCCACAGGTTGCATCCAAATGAAGTCACCTACTCAGATGGAATGTTACGGTAAGTACATAACTTCTTATTATTGTATATAAATGACTCAACTCTCTGCCAAGAATGCCCATGGAGCTACAATTTATCAATATCCAGAACCACCCTTTGGAATGCACAAATGATAAAATGTTAATTTGGTTTAAAATTAAAACCTTCATACATGCATTAAGAGTTTATCTCCCAGACTTCTGCTGTAGCAAGCAAGCTGCAGAACATGTTCTAAGAACAGAAATTAAGTCAACATACCGCACAATTAAAATACAATCATTACAAACAGTTGTCACAAGAAAACTGCAATGACTAAAAATAAATGACACCAATAGAAAAACCTATTATGTTTACCAAATTTGCCTGCATAACAGGGTCATACTGACTGCACAGATAGGGAACATGTCCACACTCAAAACAAGGAAAATCTGCTTGATGGTTAGACATCAACCTTAAATACCTCAGATCAGATTAACAGAACAATTCCAACAACAACTTCAGCTCATCAAAAGAAAGCCAGTTTGCACATTTACTCTAATCAAGGCTCAGATACCACTACACATGTGCTCTAATGGTGATGAACAAATTACAGGCCCAGCCATAACTTACCATACCTACTAATCTACGAAGAGAAGACCATCCTTGATGAGACAAAGTGCTGGGTTTATCCTTTCTATCAATCAGCAACTGGAATCCTTTACCAGAAACTTCCCATGTTTAGGGACAAATATGTATAACATATGCCCTCCCATTTGACCATGGTCACTAACAAGCACCCTCCTACAAACCAAAGCAAAAGAAGATCGGGCACTCCCATTGCAAACAGCTGAAGTTATGACTACACCTGCCTGACTTACTGGGAAATTCAACATCAGAGTCTAGTGTCAATGGTCTGTCAACCTGCAGAGACAGAAGGATGGATGGACAGACAAATGGTATTCCCTGACCTATTAGTGAGGTCATGGTTGTAGATCACCAGATATAATAAGAATGTAGCCACTGAATTTAACACAGACAACCATCCTTAGTGTGTACTGTGTTTGGGGTGAATCCCAAGCAGTAAAGCAAAGGCCAGCATACAAAGTGGAATTTGAGGAAATGCCTAGCCACAAAGCACTAAACATCAGAATCACAGTTGAGGACTGTAACACTTGGTAAAGAAGCAAAATATATCCAAAAGACCATGACAACCAAATCAAGGACAGATCGGGTATGCACTTGATGCAGCTGTTGCTAATGAGAAGCAAACTAGACAGCAGCAACAGCCAGTAAGCAAAATTGCCAGTAGCACCAAGCACACAGCAATTTCTCCTGCAAGGAGTGAGTTGAGTCGCAGCAGTGAACTTTCTACTTCCTGGGCAATGAAGATGCAGCATTAGTCTGACTAACCACTTAGACGAACACCCTAAGAGCGGCACCCGTTCAGGTAATGAGAAGCTGTCCACTCCTTCCAGTTTTTGGACCTCGAAAGGAGGAGAAAGAACCAGTCCAGGGAGGACTACTTTCTCAAGACAACTGGAAGGAAAAGTGAAACCTGACAAAACCCCAAATGAAACATGAAAGGACCCCACCCTAACAAGCATGAAGTACCAGAGTCTCTAGAAAGAGTTAAACATGCTAAGAAAGGAAATTAGCTCATTGATGAATTACCATGCCACAGGGCTAAGAAGAAAGCAGCCAAGTCTGTCAAACAGTGCCAAAGTCCTCTGTAGGGAAATGCTTGCCGAAACAAGACAGAAAATAATTCTCCTAGCAGGGTTGCCTAGCTAACGCAAGCTAGAACTCAAGCTTGCCATCCATCAGGAACCAAGGGCAGGAGGATGTCTAGAAACCTTAGCCACATCAATATTACTCCAGAACAAGCTGGCTGCCTGGAACTGATCAATCACTGCAAACTGAAACCTATCATTAAGGCTTCTCAGTTACTCAATACCCTTCCTGACCCAGGTTTCAAGTAGAAAGCCACCAGAATTCCACAAAAAGGACCTTGGCTAGATTACTTTGAAGCCAGAAATCACCAACAATACAGCTGGCGGGTGGGGATACCCATGGTCAGGCCCAGTGAGCAACCCTAAAATTCCAGGGCTAGACCATCAAATACATTCACATTCCTCATCCATCAAGTGGGGCCCAAGGTTGAGTATCAAATGTGCCCATGAATTCTACACAGAAAAACTTGGAATCAGCTGTAAGGACAGGAAACCCATAAACCAAAGGGGAAACATAACACAATACCTCTTTCACACCACTATACAGCAGGAGAAGAAAAATGCTACATCCAAGTAGTGAAAGAAACCCATTTTGAGAATGCTTCCCGGAGATGTTATGTCACCCTATAAAGTGGTATCACAGTGCTTAGCAGCAGGGTATCATTCATGATATTAAATGATGTGCTTAGCAGTAAGGTATCATCCGTGAGATTAAATGATGTGGGGTACAACCACAAAAGCAAAAGGGCTCCAGAAAAAGAAAAGGGGGCAGGTGTAAGCTACTTCATCCAGTAAACCACCTTCTGGACCACTATCCAATATCCCTCAGGGGAGGCTGTAGAAAACTTGTCTAGAGGACCAGAAGACCCAGAAGCCATATCCCTTAAAGTCAGAAGCAGCTTAGGGGCGCTCTGTCATCCTAACTTCCCACTATATGATGGCAGAAATGGGAGAAGGTGGAAAGGTAGACCGTGGACCCAGCTGAGCTTCACTGAATACCTCAAAGTCTGGCCTTAACACTTAACAAGGCACAAATGGGGCCAACCATTACCTCAATAACCAAAGCCAACCTGCAATGCAAGAATACCATGGCCACAGAAAGGGAAGCAACATTCATGTTGGCAGATGCAGTCTGGACTCAAAATTATATCCGGTCTGTGCCCAGGCTGCCAAGCTTGGGTAACTCTGACTTTCTGCAGAGGAAGGGGCAATTGGCT